>NC_026150.1:18616007-18640277 GCF_000512975.1 Sesamum indicum
TGGCTTCACAGTACGGCCACAGTGTGGCGTCGTCCCACGATCGCTCATCTTTAGCCAACGAACCCCCATGGACGGCTAGAACTCGATAGCGCATTCCATGAGTTAGATCACGAGGTCTTGGAATGCTTGCCTCGATCACCCATTCGCACGAGAAGTGTTGCCCCTGATATCTCACAGCTCACGGGGCAACCTAGCGCGTCACACTGAGCCTCTGGGCCGTATCAGCGCCCAACGTAGGCCATCCTGGCCCTATGCTGCCCGTCAGGTTTCCAAGCCCTTCGGGAACTCTAGCACTCCTCTTTGAGCTGCCTTAGAGCCGGCTCTTGAAGGCCCCCATCATGCCCCCAAAGATTGCCTATTTAGTGCAGACGTTTTCTCAAGCTACTGCCGTCGTGCACAGGGAGGGCTGTCTGCATGCCTCCCTTATAATAGGCTTAAAAAGATTTCTCTTGTTCCAAGAGTAAAACACTGAAAGGGCTGAAGAGTGTATTTTTTCCGCATCTCCTTCGACCGACATCCAAATCACGTCCCGCTTAAACCATAGCGTAGCTTACGACTTCCATATCGTAACGATAGAGTTTCAGCCTCATCCAATCATCCATGGCTGAGGAATTGTCTCCATAATACTCTAAAGGTACAGTCTCGTTGCTGCACTGGCAGACTCTATACATCGTCATCGTTCCCTACTGAAACGAAACCGTCTACCTCTGAAACATCTTGGAAGTGCTCCCAACACTCCAAGGATCTCGCCAACGAAACAGTATTGCAAATCTCCAAGGACAAAACACTCTGCTCGAAAACCATTTGCGCTCTTGCGTGCTGGCCGGCATCCCCTAGCCGCCCGCACGTTCTCCATAAGTCACTGCCGGCCGTCTAACCCAAGGTGCAGCCAATGACACTTGTCACACCTGGTGGGGACATATTAATGTGCAGAATTTAAAAAATATATCTTTTAATACTCTAATTATATCATGTTCTTAATACATAATGAATGTGGATCACAGCAACATAGCCTTATGCAATTGAAAGTTAAGATCTCTAGAAAAAATTGAGGAGGCATTTTTTTTGAAGTTATAGTCAATGTAACCTTTGACTTTTGAATAATTTATTTAATTCTTTTCAAGAGTATTCTTGTTGTCCAACCTTCATATGAAGATAATCCTAATGGGTGAGAATACATAGATAACACATACTTGAATTTTGGTAAGTGCAACTTCCTTGAGGAAAAATCTCCATAACTTGATAAAAATAGTAAACTATTTTTTTTGGGAAGAAAATTAAAAAAAAAAGAGTAAAGTAGATTGAATACGCGAAAATTCATACAAAATAAAATTTCACCTTTTAAGCTGAATCTAAAATTAGACTGAATAATTTATCCCACCCTTTAAAACAGAACAAATATCATTAGGATTAAATTATAATCTACCTTCTGTGATATCTAAAATGAGAATTAACTCCTTGTGGAAAATTATTAGTAAATTATCCCTCTTTATTTTAAAAAATAAAGCAAATTACTTCCCTATCAATGGTTTATACAGGGGGTACTTTGCTTTATTTTCAAAATATAGAGGGTAATTTACAATTTTATTTTTTAATAGGGATTTTTTTTTTATTTTTCATATCACATGGACGTAAATTGCAATTTTTCCCAAAATATATCTAATCCATCACTCTGGTATTGGACTGAATATTTCATATCGGACTTAAACATTTTGAAAATAAACAAGAGATTAGGCTGAATATCAGGATAAGTATTCAACCCTTATCCAAAATAGCCCTAAAATAAGTATATATATTGCTAGTTTGTTGCAAACTCAAAGGGTTTGAGTTCAAACCTATCGTCACCTTTCTCCTCCGATCGAATGGCGCAAGATGACTGCAGTGCTCTCAAACATGCTGATAAGCCAAAGGTTCTTTTCTCTTCAGCCCATCCCCACAACACTAAAACAGTGTCAATGTACATGTTTTTCATGCATGTTCATGCCTTTTGCAGGAGCAGTTTGGCATAGGGACAGGCACCCGTCGATATGGCCTAAAATCCCCCCCGCCTACAGAATCACGTTCACAACCACCATTGGTATATACTTAAGATTTATCATAATATATTTATCTACTTTTTCTTTTTTCTTCTTGTTGTTGTCCGCGGTGATTGTGTTGAGAGATAGGATTGATTTACGATGAATCTTTTTTCTTTAAAAAAAATATTAAGCAATGAGTAGCTTATCGAGGCCGTGCAGTCGTACCGCTCCTTAGGTTGTAAGAATCAACACTACACAAATGCGCCGGGGTTGCCTCAGGAAAAATATTTCAAACCGTCAAATTAGTATAAGATGTGATAGTCGAAAGATGATATGAGAAAAGAGTCGAGTCTCAAATCAAACCTAGTATTATTTATGGTTCGACTTTTTTTTTTATAGATTTTAGCCATTTGTATGGACTTTGTGGGTATTTTAAATTCCCCACGTGTCTCATATCCATAGCCAATAAGTTGGATTAGATCGAGTTTATATAAAAGCATGTGAATTCTAAGTCTGTATAAATATTCTTTTTTTTTAGAGATTCATATTTTTAAAAAAAAATTATCATTTGAGTAGTGGAAATGATTAATAATAGTCTGTTATATCTTCCGATTTAGAAAGCATAAAGTTCGGATAAGATTATTAAAACCTCTTTTTTCTTAAAGAAATAGTATCTGGGAAACTATAAGTAAATCAAATTTCTTAATACATAGTTCCAGCCGTGGAGAGGCAGCCCCCCGAGCCCGAGGTCCGCAAGAGCAAGAAACCAGCTAAATTGGGCCTATGCTGGGCCTGGAATGCAAGCAGTCTTCCTGGGCTCTAGCCCAAGAGGTTGCGGCACCGGCGTTTTTCTTCCACGCAAAGTCGACTCCGACGTGCAATCCACCAGTAAGCCCACTCTTCCGCCTTCATATTTTTCCATTCATTGATATTGTCAATCATGTCAACAAAATCTAATTTAATTGATGAAATCGAAATTTCATTGCTCGTATCCCATTAATACGGGTGTTATTACATTCTAGTAGTAGCTGTTAAGTTTACAATATTTACATTTTGAGCCTCACTTGTTACGAATCTCATTTTTTGTCCTTATAACATTAAAAATATAACACTTTTGGCCCCATGCCACCATTTCTTTAGATGTTTAATGGAAAAAAATCATGTGGTGGTTGAGTTTTCAGACGGAACACTCAACAGCCATGTGCTAAACTCGTGACTTTAATTTAATTTTTTTTGTCGCATTGTCTTACAGATATGTCTCCAGTGTTGCTGCCTTTACGAGTGGTTCAAATCCTCAACCTTAACGTGCACAAACTTGGCCAGCTCCAGCAGACTAATAAGCCTCAAACAAGTGATCTTTTATTATAATTTTGGGTTTATTTATTTATTTATTTTGAATTTTAATTAAAAAAAAATGAATTTTGACATGCAGATGGAACGAGGAAGAAAATAGAAGAGAAGTCGAAGAAGAAAGAAGTGGAGATGAAGTTGATCTAGCTTTCTTGATTGATTGATTGATTGAAGCTATTTTTGTTCACAGCTCTGTACATATTGTTTTGTTTTTGCTGCTGAGCATATCCATCGTTATGTGTAAATTTAAATAAAGTAGCCATCAGAACTACATGCTTTGATCATTAATCCAGGTTTTCAGTTTTCTCTTTAGTTTCATTTATAATTCTATTTTTATTTCCATAATTTTATTTTTTATATAAATTGGTCATGACTCATTCAGATATAGGCGAAAAGAAAAAGTAGAATCGTTTGTTGTTTGAAAAATTATTAATATCTTATGATGTTTAATGAAATTACATAAGTTTTGGATGAGGTTTAGAATTGTCAACTTTATCTTTATTGTATTTTGTTTAAAAAAATAGAAATAAGACAATATGGATGGACGATTTTGAAAAAAAAATTAAAAATAAGTAAAATTATAATGAGAAAATTGCAATTTTGGTACCATTATGTAAGACTTGTTGCAACTTTGGTACCAAAATTTGAAAAATAGCTTACACAGGTACCACAATTCAGCCTCTGCCTGCAAATATGATAATATCATACTTTCTAATTTGTAGTTTAAGTACCGCCCTAAGAAAATTCTAGTCCGAACTAAGTTTGGTCGAACCAAATTAATTACATACACTTGCCTTGCATGTAACTGGTTACTTTTTTTTAACTGTACACCGATCACTCGACAAGTCTATTGCATTTGTATAAGATTGATTCGGATTTTATAAAACCAAATTCGGACTAGAATTTCCTATCCAGCCTGTAATTTAAGAATGCCTCCTTTTAGTACATTGTCCTTGTCGTTATTATATGGAATACTGTTGCCCTGCTCCAACAAGGTCTGATTTGCTTCTTAACCATAGAAATAGAAATTCTCCAAAGATTTTGATATTCCTGTTTCCGCAGAGAGCAAATGGAACAGAAAGCAATGTGGGATGACTTGATAATCAAGCCTTTCTGTATAAACTCATTGTAGCTGAAGTGGATAAAAATGAAGCTACAGCAGCAGAATACATGAAAACTGAGTAAGAACATGTGCATATGGCAAAAGAATGAACCAACTCTATCATGCTTTATGACCATTATAATAACAGCAGGGCTGACAAGAATACAAGAATTTGAACTAGAAAGCCCAGGGGCTCCGACGAGAGTCCACCGTTCCTCTGATTTGCAGCCGTCTGGATCATAATGTTGAACCTACACGTTCCAACAGAGGGGTCGGTGGTTGTGATCACTGATAGGTTTGGAAACCTGCAGGCACTCTCCAGCTGGTTGTTTATTTGGTAATAACTGTTAAATGCATATGAAATGTTCCGCTGGGCGTCCAAGTTCCCACAGGATGTCCCGTATCCAAGACTGGTGCAATCACCATTAGCGCATGCATAGCTCACACTGAGCGCCACTTGCGGGTCCTCAAGGTTGGCCGAGGGTGACAAAACACACCAGCGCCTTGGGAGATAGTGAACATTGCTGGCTGGAACTAGACTATGGGAATTTGAGCTACCAAGGCTGAGATTGTACTTTGGAGTCCCATCATAGTTGAAGATACCCCAGTGGCGTTCAAAGTTACCTGGTTGTATGCTTTTGGCGTCCTCGTCGATAAGGCTAAACAAATAGGCATCAATAGGGCCCGGTCTCATGGGAGTGCCTGCGTTCATATGGGACATGAAACCTTGGTTGAACCTTTGTGCATATCCTATATTTGCATTGCGATCTCCATCAGTCGGCCACCCAATTTCTCCAACGATGATGGTCATGTTTCCAAATCCATTTTTCTGCAGGGCCCAAACGAGGGTGTCGTAGTTGGCATCAAACACATTGGTGTAGGTTCTCCCATTGTCAACAATAGGGGATGAGTATCCATCGAAGAAGGCATAATCCACCGGGAAGTTGGGATCGTTATAAAGACTAATGAAAGGGTAAATGTTGACGGTGAATGGAGCTCCATTAAGGCTCAAGAAACTAACTATCTGCACCATAAGATCATGGATATTGGCTCTGAAGTCACCGGTAGAGGGCTGTTCAGTCGAGCTCTGGTAGACATCTGCATTGAGTGGAACAGTTACTTTCACCCGATTCCCAAGGCCGGCCTTAATTAGGGCCGCCTGAATATTCTGAAGAGCCGGTAAAGTTGTGGCCTGGAAGGTTCCATTGTATGTCGATAGGAAAGGTTCATTTCCAACTGCAACGTACCTTGTAAAAGGAAAATCTACATTTAGCAGCACAAAAAGCCAGAATTCGAAGTTTTTTAATATTTCAAATGATCAAGAAAACAAATACAGGAGTTGATAGCTTGAGATATATGTGAAATATATGAAAAATATGAAGAGCAGAATAAGTTGTTGCTGACAAGAACACAGTTTCAACTCTCAACAACTAAAATTCAGTCATAAAGAAGAGCATCTCTAATTTATCACTAACAAAACCTACTGTATCAGATACAGGATTGAAGAGAGTTGAAAGCATTTTAGACTGCAAAACTAAGAAGATCAAACGCTGGGATGATGTCATAGTCACTCCACTTCGTTCAAGTGTTGTTATTCAACTCTTACTCACCGATGACCCCGAAGGCAGTTTTTGATGAGTTCTTAATCATACAAATCAAGATTCTTGCAAACATGGACATCTTGCAATAACAAGAATCACACCTCAGCTCAGATGAGAATATGATCACTACTATTGATTCAATAAGAGTCAATAATATGCTAAGGATGCTGAATTCGCGAAGAAGAACACAATCCTTAGATGAGTTTCTTTAACATCATCAAGATTGGACAGAATGACAAGAATCACATGTCAGCTCAGAGTATAGGCAAACTCAAGAATATAATCACCGTTGTCGGCCGAATTAATTAGCTCAAAGCACTTGTCCAAGAATTAATATCAACTGAAAAGCAGAATTCTTTTGTGAACAAGTATGTGACTGTACCACGTGGAAGAGAAGCAAAAATTCACCTGATATCAACACTATTAGATGAGACATGTGCAGATACATTCCTCTCCACCCATCTCTCAGCAGCATCCACACTGTTAGCAAGAGTGGACAACATATCATTTGGGATCCCCACCATCACTTCAATTCCTGACCCACTGAGGGCATTAAGAACAGTTGCCTCAGCATCAAACAGTTTCACCTTCTGAATTCCATTGTCTTTCAGCAGCTTCACAACAATTGAAGGGTGCAGAGGATGAGTTGCTTGTGTTCCCCAGTTGGCCCCAATACTTTGCACAGTATTCACCATGAAAAACAACACAACTCCTGTGACTGCAAAGCCATACTTCATGCCCAAAAGACCCATAAAAAACCGGCTATTCAGACACCTCAAAACTGAGTAACTTTACAGTTAGGAACTGTAAAGGGCCTTCAAGAGTATTAGCAAAAATTAAGGTATTGACAGCTCAAAAAGCTCAAAATTGAGAAGTATCTCAAGATTAATGATCAGTTTTTGGGGAAAAATCACTCTTTTGCCACAAAACTGATGGACTGGATATGGCTTATGCTCTGGGTTTTGAGCTCCGACTCCTAGTAAAGTCACAAAACTAAAGAAAAACAACAACAGAGGGCACCTTCCAAAAATCCAAGAAACAACTTTTCAACAGTGAAATTCAATCCAGGAGAGAGAACAAGAAAACCATATACTCAAGAACGAGAAGAACTAGATTAAGGCCGGCCAATTTTGTGATGAAAGAGGTAATAAAGGTCTGGATATATGATCCTGAGCTATATGTAGGAGCTCAGAAGGGCAAGAAGAAAGCCAGCTAAACCTGATGTAAAGACAGAAGCTTGCCATACCATTATCATACCAGTCAACATTAAAATATAAAGAGCATTAGGCTGGAATAATTCAAGTATATTTATTTCTATTATATTTAGCAAGAAGCGGTAGTTAGACCAGAAATTGATAAAAGGACAATGATTATCTATTTACAGAGGATGTCTCAACCTGATCATGTTCTCATTATTTTTTCCAAAAGTAGCTCTAGCATTAATTGATACTATACAGACAGGGTTTGAACAGACTTTTGTTACATGTGGGGGTCTCTCTCTATTCTCTATCCCCACAGATATTTTCTTTGTGGGATTTTTGATGGGAATTCTTACATGTGGTGCATTGCAGAGCAGTTGAGAATACAAAGATTGAGTTTTTTTTTTACTTTTTTTTTTGTTGTAGTAAGAATGATAGCCAGTTCAAGAAAGGAATCAGACAAGAGTGCTTTACTTGTTCTGTGGTTTAATGGGGAAGGCATTTTTGTGGTTGAAACACGTAGACCAGGCCCCGCCAGCCCCCCAATCAATATTATACAGGGATGAATGAAAACGAAAGAGAGTTCTTTATTCTTTGTGTGTAGAGAATTCTATTAATTAGTTATACTTATTTAAAACTAGTTAACTAAATACAAAGATTGCTTAGGAAGATGAAAGCTCAACTTTTCACATTTTTTTCCTTCAATAAAATCCAAACTTTGCAAGGTTTGTTTAGACTGTTCTTTTAGCAAGGCTTATATTCATTTTTGCTAATGATGGTATGTGAAAGATTGTGAAACATTATTTTAGTTTCATACGATATCGGGTTCAATATTTTTAGTTTTTTAATATTTTAAATAATTTTAAAATTGGAAAAACTCAACATATTTAATTCTATGTCGATATTTCTGAAATAGTCCTAAAATTGAAAAACTCAACTCATTAGTCCTATGCCTTACAAGATTTTCAAAATGATCCTAAAATTGAAAAAACTCAACACATTTAGTCCTATTGGCACCATAAAGATTTAAAAGCAGAGCAGTAATATTAAGAATCCCCAATTATGTCAACGGGGGGCCGGGGGAATATGAATTTTTATATTATTTTTTTTAATATCAATAAATTTGGTTAATTTTGACTAATGGGGATTTATTTATTAAACCAAATAAAAGAAGTACTAGATGTAATTTTTCAAACTATACAGACTTACATGTAATTATATTAAATTTTAAAAAATAGCGTGTAATTATCTCTAATACTTTTATCCTTGTAAGGAGGGAAACGTCATATACAAAGTTAAAAGAATGTAACTATAATGAAATATTGTTCTTGAATTATAATTGGCATCAATATTGGCTCATTACAACTAATTAAGATGTCCGCCAAGTGATAAGTATTTCTTCTCCAATTAACAAGCCTAATATATTACCAACTTAGATTTCTTTTTAAGAAGTCAATAGAAATTTAATTATTTTAGTTGGATATATTCTTGAATGTTTTCAATTTTTGTTATATATACTCTTGGGAGAAAGATAAATACAATAACTAATGAAGGGAGGAACATTCGTTGTATTAAGCACGACTCTTCAACAAGACTATGTATGATAGCGATGTAGACAAGCGTCACACATTAATTATAGAGGAAAAGTTTGAGTGGTTTATAAACACAATGCCTCCTCTTATTAGGAAAACGCTTTTTAAAAACAAAATCGTGAGGCTCATACGAATTCAAAACGAGCGATACTTCGCGCAACGAGGTACTGATGGAGTCGCGAGCAATATCGTGTGGCGATGTCTGTGGGAATGAGACCATATGCCTCTCCCAAGCCCTTTGTTTGGGGACTAATGATGTATGCAAGGGTCACAATTATTGGACACAAGGAGCTTAAATGGTTTATAAATCCCAAGACCTCGCATTTTTAGGACAAAACCATAAGGTTTATATAAACTGATGATACTTTGCAACAGGAGGCCAATCAAATCACAAGCTATATTAAATAGTAAAACTGAATACTTGATGGTCAATTGCATAAAAATTAATGGCAGAAAATTCCAGAGAATATTTGACTAATATTAGCTGATCAAGAGCTGCTAGTACAAGTGAATATTCAAGAATTGGATGCAGAAAAATAAGGGGACACAAGCCTTTCTAGTATGGCACATTTTGGGGGCAAAGGATGGCTGGAAGCCCCTGAATATAGCAAAATTCCCCATGAAAGCATGAATCCAACCCAACAAATAACTCCAGATTCATACCTATTTTTATTATTTAAACAACCTTCTCAAGGCTTCCTGCAGGACTCATTCTGAACAAGGAGCCAACAAAGGTTTCCAGGAGGGAGGCGTTCAACCAGTTTTCCGATTCTCCTGCAACCCCGACAACCATACGGTGCAACGTAAGGCCGGTCTACTTCTCATTCGTATTATTTCTTCATGTTTTCATTCGATATATGTTAATTGACACGCAAACTAGATGTTCTTGATGTAGTTTTTCATCCTACGTACTCGTAGTATTTTGTTAATTATGCACAATGTTTCTGCTGAACAATGTAAGTTTGCATGATTCTGATTGTACGAAACGATTCAAATTTGCTTTTAATTACATCTTGTTTCGTTCTTCATGTTGCTAATCAACCAAATTCTGGAGTTTGTGCTAAGCATGTATAGATTGTCTCTTGCAGAGGTTGGGGTGAAGGAAAAAGGACATATAGTGGTTGAAAGCTTCTTGTACACATAAAATGGCCGTTACTCCTATGCAGTTTGCGATGGTTGTGACCGTCCTCGGCCTAACATCCTTCTTTTTTGGGATCTTTGCAGAACTGAAAAAGGTATGCATATACATTATCAACATCTTCACAAACACTTTGCTATGTTACTACTATTCCATTGCTAAATTGAACATAACATTTTTCTGTTTGCAGCCAGCATCAGGGCATGCGATTTCAGGGAAAGGAGTAGTCATCTGTAAATATCCATCCAACCTGTCGGTGGTCTACGGTTATATCTCCACTGCATTCCTTGCAGCAGCCTGTGTTGCTGGATATCACTCCCTCCTTTATCCATACAAAGGCAGAGCAGTTCCACGGACTGCGATTTTCTGCTCCCGTTGGTGCAACTCTTACTTCTCTGTTGCTTTGTAAGTCTCCGTGCCATTACATTCCCTTCTGCATCCAAGAAACGAGACATCCCCTGAAATTTGAGCAGAAATCTTGAATTTTTAATAAAAGGGCTTGTCGTAACACGTCTAAACGTTAAAGATAGTTACAACTAACGCATTTTTTCTTATTATACGGTAATATTTACAGGGCTACAACAGCGGTTGCTGCAGCATTTCTGTTGTGGCCTACTGTCCAAGAACATATTCACCATATTCACAACGTTCACACGGACCTCGAATCTACATGCCCAACTGCCAAAACTGGCATACTTGGTGGTGGTGCATTTATGTCCCTTAACTCAGTTCTCTTCTGGTTAGTGTCTCTAATGCTCGTCATGAATGCACGAGAGGACTACTTTGAGCTCGAGGAAAATGAAAAGAAAGAGTATATATGACATCTCATCCTGACAAGAATCACGACAGACACATATATGTCGTGTTACGTTTATTTCTTTCACATAGTTTAAGGTCTACTATGTGGAAAACTATGTGAAAATTTTAGCTATGTGCGGGTTCGTTCTTCTGTATATAATTAGCGCGACAGCGCTGTTATAGGATTAGTTTTTCGATTTTTCGTTCTTTCATGAAGGATTTCTATGTCAAGACTGTTTGGACTGGTAATTTGGATCAGGATCATTCAGCAGCAGCCTTGGAAGAGAAATCTTTGTTCATAGGATTGATTAAGTTAAGGACTTTGTTACTTAGTTTATTTTGAGTTACTAGAATTACTATTTTCTTCTAAGTTGTGATAGTTTTCTAGTAACAATGATCACTTGCTAGCTTTAATGATTTAAGTTGTAATGTTAGAGGAATTGCTATGTTAGTTCTTTTTTTTTATTTATTTAAATAATAGATTATAATTTTCCTATAGATTTGTTTGAGGTTTTTCTTGTAAATAAGGTATTTGAATAATTGATGGACTATCATCAATATAAGTAAATGATATGTTGAATTCTATCACAAAGAAATTTTTTTTAGAATTCTCGTCTTAAATTAGAATAACTCAAATCAGGTTAAAAAAATAATATCAAGTTGCTTTCGACATAAACATTTTAAGAACGTCAACCAATTGTGTGGCAATTAGTTTGAACAAAATTAAACTAGTCAGTCATGTGGTAATAGTTGTTTCATCTAAGGATAGCAAGTGCTACCACATGCTCACCACTGTCTAATAGGAAATTTTTTTACTTAAATTAGATTAGTTGAACCAAACTAATTATAGAACAACTATGATATATTTGTCATGTGATTGGTTACTTTGTTTTTACCTATATATCACTCACATTATAAATATATCAAATATGCCATATAATTTATTCAGATCTTGTAGGGTGTTAATCCCTCCAATAAACAACCTAGAAACACAAACCCTAACCAAACTATTACAAAGAACAGTGGGTACGAAACCCTTAAATTACAAACCAGATATATACAACAATATAATGAAATTTACAGATTTTAAACAAATTACAGGTCTAAAATACACAACAAGAAAACAACAAGTATTTAGGCTCAGAGAGTAGACCCAATAAATTAGAAAGCCAACAACCACAAGAGGCTGGCAACTATTCCTCACGGTTGCTCATAACATCCAACAACTAAATTTTTCTTAGCCACAAAAACCCACCAGTAAGGTTTTTCTTAGTTCACAGATAGCTTAGGAATATTAGAGGAGGGTGAAGAAGAGACAGAAATATCACAGCCGTTAGAAAAGCCAGAGGCCATGGAGGCTTTTTATAGAGGCAAGACATTAAAGCGACAGAGGGATAGAGGCGGAGGATAGAGGGTTTCAAGGCCATCTGAAAACAATGGGGAGAAACTACAGGTAGAGAGAGATGAGGGAGAAGAAGGGTTAGAAAGGGAGAGAAGACAACTGAGAAGGAGGGATTAGGGTTATGGTTAGATATAAATAGGACGGATACCTGGGTCGGGCAGGACAAGACTAATGGGTCAAGTAGGATGGGCATATTGATGAGCCCTCTAGGTGAGAAAAGAAATGGATCTGGATTGGGCCTACCATAAAGAGGTCATGGACCATTAATTCCAACAGATCCGATAAAATGCGATCTGAATTAGAATTTTTCATTCAAATAATTGCTCCAAAAACCATATGCAATTGCTTGTTTGGGACCATCAGCCTTGCCCCTACACTCCCGCCTTAGGTGTTATTTGTGGAAGCAACCTTGTGCGGATACACATGCAGGTTGCTCAGCATGGTAGGCACCACTTGGTCTGTGCACGAGCGCGTTGGCTACCTTGCACGCACATGATGTCTCTGCTCATATTGCCCACACGACGTGCGTGCGGCAAGCCCACCCGCACATGTCACCGCCTAACACTACCATCAAGTATGCCTCCAATACGTTCAACAATGTGTCATGAACTAGTCAATTGATACTGCATTATACCGACACCGTCTGCACAGTGGCATGCAAACCTACCATGTTATGTATAACGATGCCCCTAGGAAAATTTTAGTTCGGATTCAATTCGGTCGAATTTGAACCAATTATATAGTAAGTGCAATACACTTGTCGTGTAATTGGTATACAATTTAAGAAAAGTGACCAATTATATATCAAATTAATGTGATACACTCACCCTATAATTAGTTTGACTTGATCAAACCTGATTCGAATAAGAATTTTCCCAATGTCCTAAAGGGTTAATAATAACGAAGTTGTCCACCATTTCTCAATCAACAAGCAAAATGTACTATTGGTATTGTTGATAATTTGCCGCTCTCACTCAAATTCAATTGTGTTCGGATTTAGTTCATTTTTATTATTAATAATATATATGATTAATTATATTTAAATCCCTTCTAAAATTTCAAATTTACACTTTCCCCCATAAAAGAAAGTTACACTTGCACGCCTTCTAAAAATCTACTATTTGCACAGAGTAAAAAATGATGTTAGTAAAAAGATACAGTGTTAAAAATGATGTTAGTAAAAAGATTGCATAAATCTCACTTTAACTCTAATTTAACATTTTTATATAATAATTTTTTATTTGATTGGAGAAAAATATAATGATGTTAACCTAACTATATATATTATGTTTATCATAAATACAAAAACATACATAGAAATATTAAATTAGAGGCAAAATTGAGAAGCTATGTAATATTTTTTATACTAGTGTTATCATTTTCCTTGGAGGTCTTTTGAGAGGATATAAATATAACTTCAAAAAAAATTAAAAAAATATATAATTTTATATTTTTTTAAAAAATTAAATATAATTAACCCTAATATATATATATCGTTCCCACCTCCCAATAGAAAAAAATTAATTTCTAACTATTTATTTTGGTCAAAATTTTTAGAATCATATCCCTGAATCAACAGATTTTGATAACTTTCTAAACATGATTATTTCGTTATAAATGTTACACGCAATTATGTCCACCATAAATATTAATATACAAGGATGATTACACTTACTTTGAGGTTTGATGCAATTATAGGAACATTTTGTTATTTATAAAAATTATATTTAGTATCCTTTACGTTTGTTTTTGTTCAAGAAATAGATTTATTATTTTGTCGAAATTAATCAAATTTATTGATATTAACAAAAAAACTAAATGAAAAGTTATATTTATCCCTCGATCGACTTATTATTGATATATTACAGGTCAAACAAATACCTCTTCACATACATTGCGCGTGAAGATTTGTAAGGTAATTTGATAAAATAAAAATATTTATTTGACTACAATAAGTTAGTAATAAGTCAATTAAAAATATATATATATATTGTAAGTTGTAACTGACATATATATTGATATTGCCTACATATTAGAACCATAAATTAAATAAATTATTTAATGAGGGATATAAATTCCAAATTCCAGATATGAATATTGAAGTTACCCTATAGGTACATCCCACCTCCAGTCAAATGTTAATCTACCTTAATTTGAGTCCAGGTACATCCCGTGGTATGCGATCACACGGAATCCCAGCCCCTTTGGAGAAAGGAATCAAGTAGAATCCCGTAATTACTGAAATTCTCAACTAAAAAGTAAAAAAGCAGTCAATGTCTGCTATCATCTAATCGACTACTACTTGCCCTTTATCTTCTACATTACTTCTCTCCAAGGCGTTGAAATTTTTGTAGAGAGAGAGAGAGAGAAGATCTGATACCCTTCTAATCAATTCTTCGGGGCTACAGGTAAAACACGCTTTTATGCTTCCGTTCTTCGTTCTTTGTGTGGTTTCTTGATTTTTGATATCTCTATTTCAATGTTGTTTTTCTTTAAAGGGGTGTTGTTGATCGGCGAAAATATTACAGTGGGCTGATTTTTCTTTTTATTCAAAGTTGTTGTTTACCTGTTTGTGCGAGAAAGTTGTAGATTTAGTTAAACAAGGAACGGAAAAGAGGAATTCTGAAAAAAAATATTTATAAATTTTTGAACCCACATTATGGTTTTATTTTTTTTATTTATGATTTTTGGTTCTTCTGAATTTTGTTCTGTAAATTGTTACAGGTGAATTCAGGAGTAATGGCCTTTACTGTGAAGCAAATGTCCCTGATTGTGGCAACACTTGGGGTATTGTCCTTCATATTTGGAGTTATTGCTGAAAACAAGAAGGTAATCTTTTTATCTGAGGAAAGATGAAATCTTTGATGCTTTTATCCTGTGCCTTTTACAGTTTACACAAATGATGTTTTTTGTTCTTTCTTTCTCTTGGGATTGAATGATGATGGCTTAACTGTTTTTGGTGGGCTTGGTTATAATTTTGATTGGTGTTTGCATTTTCAATTGTATTTGGATGGTTTTTGTGTTCACCATCTGGTGAGCCTTGATTAGCTGGTCAGATGTGCTGATATTAGATTGAACAGAAAGTATAGTCGACGAAAGTTTTTCTTACCAATTTAAGAGTTTGAGTTGCATCTAGGCATAAATGATTCAAGAATGTGGCATGTTGTGGCTTTCTTCGGGAAGTTATTTTGCAACTTATACATCGGTTTGATTTGCAATGGCTCCTAATCCAACCAATTTCCAGCGGAGAGATTGATGAATTTGCCTGATTGAGTATATCAATGTAATTGATGTAATTTATATCCACCTGCTTTTCTCTTATTTGTACTGCTTGAATTTTACAGCCTGCATCTGGCACTACCATAACCGGGAAAGGTGTTGTCATCTGCAAATATCCATCTGATCCGACTGTGGTGTTGGGATACTTGTCTGTTGCATTCCTTGCCGTCTGCACACTTGCTGGTTACTTTTCTTTATTCTACCCCTACAAAGGGAAGTCTATTCCCAAGGCGGTTTTATTCCAAAACAAAGGCTTCCTTGTCTTTGTCAACATTGCCGTGTGAGTATATATGCTTGTCCATTCACATATGAGCAAAGCCCTTTGCTTTTGTCTTGAGTTTGATGGCTCTTTCTGTTTATATTATATTCCTCTTGTCTCGTTTATCCTTATCTGGTCGTATAAATTGGTCCATCATTACATTATACAATTAAACGAGATATTTGGGGTTGTGTGGATGATGTTGAAGTCGGGTAATAAGTTTATCAACACCCTGACAAATGAGGAGCAATGAATTAAAAATACAGGCTATAGCTAGCCAATTTCTTGCTATTCTTTACTCAGTTTGGAAGAGTAACTTACCGTTTAATAGCCTTCTTTCCACTGTCCGCTCATTCCTTTTTTGATTTCTTTGCTTCCCTGTTGAAGGTTCACGACCGGATTAGCGGCAGCAATGTTGATATGGCCTACAGTGACTGAACAGCTCCACCAAATTCACAACGTTCATCACAATTTGGAAACCGAGTGCCCTACAGCCAAGACCGGCATTTTGGGCGGAGGAGCATTTCTGTCTCTGGATTCCTGCCTCTTCTGGTTGGTTGCTTTGATGTTAGCCGACAATGCTCGTGCCGATTACTTTGAGGAGTCGGATGAAAAAGTTGCAGGCAGTTACGGTGCTGATGAGCTTTTCAAGGCCAGTGCTTGAGTTGTGTATTCTAATTCATTTTCCCTCCAGACTTGGATATTAGCTTTCAACTTTCCCTTATATATATGTGATGACTTTTAAGAATTAACAGAACCATCTGAAGTGTACATATTTGGATCGATCTTACATTATTCTATTCTTATTTGTATATCAGTGCATTTTGTGATTTTTGGTCATACTTAATTACATCTTACATAATGCTGTTTAGTGCAACATTCAGCTTAAGAATGAATTAATTTAAGTAATTTAATTAATTTTCATCCTTGTTTACAGCAAGCATACTTGAAGTGATTATCAAGTTATTTGATCAAATACGTAAAACAATTTCCCTAACATGGGCTAAAAAGTAAATGATAGCTAATTAACTCAGCAAAACTGCGGATCCACAGAATTTTTCTTCAGATCTTCTGCATATTCCCAGGGTTTCCTCTTCAGATCTTCTCAATTACCCTAAGTTTTGCACTCCGACTTCGAGGATTCAATCTCTCCTCGGATTCTGATGGTGTTATGGGTCTCTTTGTTAAGATACTGGCGTTTGGTCCCTGCACGATCTGCTTTATCCATGCTTCCTTTTCCTTGTAGGAATCGAGTTTTATGGAGTCAGTATTTCTCTCTTCTTGACTGCTGTTTATGATGTCTAGAAATGCCTGCTTCACGATTCTATCTTCCAAACTATGGAATGATATGACAGCAAGCCTTCCTCCAGAATCAAGGGAGTCGAAACAACAATTGATGGAATCCTTAAGCGTGTTAAGTTCATCATTGACAGCAATTCTCAAAGCTTGAAACACCCGCGTTGCAGTCTTGATCCAACCTTGCCTACCTCCTGTTTAAATTAGAGAGAATTTCATGTCAAATGAAATGTTTTGGATCAGTTTTCCCAACATCAGGCCATTCCTCAGTTTTAGTTAGAAATTTAAATTTCCACTGACAAATTGAAGCAAACATGCAAGAGTACAATTACTCATAAAAGCCCAAAGGTCCTACCAAGTTAACAAAGATTATTATCCAATAAAAGAGAGATGAAAAGAATAGGAAAAGGGAAAAACACCTCTAATCCAAGAAGTTGAGCTCCGAATGAGGTCGACTAGTTCGCTTGTGGAATGCAACCCACCACTCGAACGAGCCCTAACAATTTTCTTTTGGAGAGCGAACCAATTGCTTTCTTCACCGTAGTCCCGTAAAATTCGCCCCACTTCAGCATCTGGCCAGAAATTTAAAATGTCTTCTGCCTTCAGACTAGCCTGCCATTACCCTGCTCCGATCAGTTAAAAGGAAAAGCTGTATGAACATTCCACTTAAAACAAAAGGACAAGCTGAAAAAACATATTGACTTCACAATCTTTCTCAGGAATACGGTGGCCAGTGTAATTAACAAATCAAACCCATTTTAGCAAAGGACAGCGAGAATAGTAGTTAACGACAAAAATATCAAGAGATGAACTACTGAATTTTCTCAGCTATGGAGGGATTAGGGAGAAACCACTACGCCAGTTCATTTGCCCAAAAACAAAAATATGGGATCTCTGCCACATGTTGGTGTTACTTTTCGCAAAACATCAAGGGCAGTTACAATGGAATTTAAAGAATACCCCAAGAGAGACTTGAAGAAAATTTCATGAAACAATTCTATCGATTAAACAACTACATAAACAAGAAGATTTAATCTCGACTTTTGACAACAATTACATAAACAAGAACCATAGGGAATGGTGAAATCAACGGAGAGAATACTTAAATTAGGACTACCAACGAGGGTAGACACAGTTGTGCTAAATATAACAGTGCTTTAAACAGGATATCAATTTTAGCAGTCAATTTTTTATGGCTATTACAATATTACTATAATGAATTTAGTCACTATCTAATCTACCCATTCTAAGTTGTTCAACATGTTCTCTAAAAATGTGGCTACATATAAATGTATAAAGTTGATTGACTTTTGCTCTCTTTCAGTTATATCTTTATTCTATTGCTTTCTTAGTAGCCAACAAACTCTAATAGAGAGAAACAGAGAAAATTCATGACATATGGCCTTCATAATAGGCGGCAGCGGTTACCTGGGGATTCATCCGCATGTCAAGGGGTCCATCACTGAGTACACTAAAGCCTCTTTCGGCATTGTTAACCTGCAGACCACAACCGAGAAAAATACTTCACTGTCTACGTTACATAGTAACAGCATTCTCTCCTTTTCAAATTTTTTAAAATGGTCTGTATCTGCTGCTGCAATTTGGGTAATGTGTATTATTGTCAATACTAAATTATTTAGCTGAATGAGGATAGTGAATAATGTAACATTTAAATAGATATTTCTTACCCATGGTAATAACAGCAAAGCGAAATCCACATACAGCATTGAAATAAAAGCATGAAATCACATCCATAGGCTCCAGATAAGATTGTTGAGGAACAAAGCTTGCCTCAAGTTGCAACATTTCACCCATTTTGGGATTAGCATCAAGTATATAAAGTACATGCTTGTGGAGGAGCAAAGGAGCCATCATTGTCAAAGAAGCATAAAAACCACCCACTAATAATTTTTTCAGAGCATAGATATTCGCCGTGTACCTGCATGGATGACATTCCCAAGTCCATCAAAATTCCTTGAACTCCATTAGCTATATGCTTCCCATCAACGTCATGAAGCACATCCTTAATATTTTTGAAGTTCTTCAAGATGGTATGAACTTGTAAACCTGCTGAAGATTGGCCAAAGTTGTTGTGCAAGGCAGTATTTAATTGAGCCTGAGCTATCTGATGGGCAACAGGATCAACATCAAGGCCAACATAGAATTCCATTTCCGGATGGGCCTGAATGATCTGCATTTACAGCAAGGAAGCCTCAGTCAGACATATAGAAAATTTGACAAAGTTTGTATGACATTGTTGATTGCTCCACATATTAGAACATTAAATAGCTATAGGAGCTTGTAATCTAGTCCTTCCAGAACGTAGACAAGTTGTTGGGTAATCACCCAAAAGAAAAAGTTACACTACTGCATTCATCTTTATTTGTCATCCTTCTGTCATAGATTTTAACATGTATGTCAAATTCAACAACCTAGTTCAGTTGTTGGAATTTAGATGAGTTTTTGCCCTGTGTTAGTATGCAACAAACAATCAGTTGTGTGACAACATATCTTGCCATAACGAGATAGAAAACTTCTCCGCAGGCCTATATTTGAAGATTCCATGTCAAGAGTGAAACAATTAGAATCAGAATATTTTTTGTGAAAAATAGAAGAAACTGAAGTGCATCATCCTGTAAGAATCTTTTTTGGTCTACCAGTAGTGCATATACAATATACCTCTTCCTGTCACTATTGACTTTATCCATGTTTATCTCATATACTCCATTCATCCAACTTTTACAATTTTGCAGATAAGAATACAAATCCAATAGAACAGTTATGACAGCAACACGGCATCAGCATGGTAAAACTTAATCCTGTAAGCTCTGTCCAAGATTGTGATTCTTAAAGTGGCTAGTGCAGTAGTATTTGCTTAAAGAAGAAAGCTATTATATTTCTGGTGAATACCAGCTCCTCCACACCTTATGGTGCCATATTGCACAATGTACGTCCTATATTATCAGTGATGACAACTCAAGACAATGGAACTAAACGACTTGCTATTCAGTCAGCATTATCCTAAATATAGCCGGACTATGATGAACAAAAGTGCTATAATATCATCTCAAACTACTAGAACATTGGTAAGCCCATATTATTGAACCACTTCGAAATATATGAAATAGATAACCAATACCACAAAAAAAAGAAACATAATAACAATAATCCCAATTCTTATGTTCTTGTTCTTTTCCCTTCCCCCAAATAATTCTTGTCCCCGAGCACACAATAACATTCCACCCGAAATTACGAGAAAATGAATAGAAGCATAGACGCTAAATAATCAAATAATCCACCAACCGCAGCGGAGTGGCCACCGGCACCAAGAGTACAGTCGACGAAAGATTTGAGAGGCACCGAAGCGAAAACGTCAAGCACTTCACCAAGCATGACGGGGACATGGGCAGCACTCTCATTTCCATACTGTTTCAAGAACTCCCCGTCGAGCTCTCTCTCCGAGCGCGTTCGTCTCTTAACAAACAACTCTGCTCTCTGCTTCCGACTCTTTTCGCCTTTGTTCTTGTTTCTGAGAGTGCTGTACGTCCGTCTCGGCGCGGTGGCCACGGAACAGTGAAGAAGGGAGAATTTTGGCTGCGCAAAAACCGATGGGGGAAAAATCAGCTTTTTTATGAGTGATTTCGCAGCTGCTTGCAAGGCCATTGGAAGGGAGTGAGAAAAGGGACGAACAAAGGAGCTTGATAATTTGCAAATAATTATAGGGTAAAATTGCAATTCAACTCCCAAATTTCATTATTTTATTATATTAACCCAAAAGTACTTTCCCAATTTTCACCCGAAGCTCTGTCATGTTTCACTTTTACCCCCTCTTTGTTACCCAAAAGCCAATCAAATTTGTGAAAGTAAAATCAAATTGAAATTGCATTTTCAAAAGCAAGGAATAAAATATAAAAGTTAATTAAATTGAGATAACATTATTATTTTCTAATCAAAACCCTAATAGTGTCACATTTACTAAGAATTTTTTTTTTATAATTTTAATAAGAGGAGGAGTTGGTGTCACTAATTTTAGAGACACTATAGATATAATAAGTCGGATCTAATTTTAATTTTAAATCTCAATGTATTTAATATATACAAACCATGGGACCATTGTATTTTTTGTAATTTACTTTTTTTGTTTTAATTTGTGATACCAACTTTACAAGTTATCATTTTAAATTGTTTCTAATAAACAATTAATGGGTTTGTTAAATTGTACGTCGGATCTCATTTTTTATTGTAAGAACATAATATATTTCTCAAAAAATACAACATCTCCGAGATTTTATGGTAAAAAACTACATATGATGTGTTGCAGTAACTATTTTTCGGTAAAAAAATCCACTAAAAATAATGGCAAAGTACAAAACAATGATAATTAGATGGGCAAAATATCTTTTATCCAAAAGCAAAATAGATAGCATATTTTTTATAGGGTTAATAGCAACCCCCAATGTACGAGAAATTTTGCACTTTGGCCCTTCAATTATTTTTTGTACGTTCGATCTCTGAACCTTTAGATTATAGCGCTTTGTGTTTTTTTTTTTTTCTTTTCACTTTCTGAAAAATATTTCGATTATGTGAATACATACACTTCAGGTGGACTTAAGATCGAAGTAAATTTTTAATTCCACGCATAAATTTAAAAAATAAATAAAAAAAAGTAAATTGATACAAAATTCAAAGATTGGCAGTGGAATGTTAAAAAAAAGAAAAGAAAAAAGAAAGCAATATGATAAGAAAGTGTCATATAGTTGAATGATGATAGTCATAAGCTACTTCCATGAATGTGTAAAGTAGGCTGCCTACTTATACATACATACACACAATAAAAGACATCATCATGAGTTATTATCCCCCACATCTCACGTTCCCACCACTTTTGACCGTCTTTTCCATGTCCCTACACTTCTCTTCTACTTCCATCCAATCCATTCCCCATTCCCCTTTTGCCTTCTCCTACCTCACTCATTCACTCCGGTGGCTGATGGAGCCATCTCCACCGCAACCGGCTGAGCAGCGAAACAACCACGCCCCCTCTCCCTCTTCTTCATCATCACTGCCAATGCCATCTTCTCGGGCCTCCCCAAATACTACCGCTCCTGGCCTTATGGGGAAGCATCGAATGGCGGCCGCAATTTCTTATCTCAATCAGCAAATCCAAATCATCCAGGTCCTCTTTTCACGCTAGTCTGCTTTTTTATTCGCAATTTTCCCTTTTCCTTTCCGGATTATGATGATTTGTTGATGATGAGCAATGGGGAGAATGTTGTTGACTTTGAGATGATTGTTTATTTATTGTATTGTGCAGGATGAGCTAGACGAGCTTGAAACTATCGGTGGAGTCTCTACTGTTTGTCCAGAGTAAGCCTTTTTTCTTCCCCCATTTCCGTTGATGACTGGTAATTACTATTTTTATGGGTAGAAACAAGCAAAGGCTTTATGAATCGAAAAAGGGTCTTTTTTCCTGTTATAATGCTGTGTTACCAAATTTGTTGATCAGTGTTTTCCATGACTACCTTTTCTTGAAAAGCGTTTGGATTTGTATGCAAGCTAAGCCATTTTTCATTAAGGAAGAAAGCAATGATCTAGATTGAAAGGTGAGGACAGACTGTTCTTCTGGTGCCAAAATTGACTAATCAAATCTTTTAACTAATGGTTTCTTTTTCCTTTTTCTATTCTCTTTATTACTTATTTTCTACTTAGCCATATTTTTCCAAGGGAAACTAAATTGCATTTCTTGTTTTGTTCATATCTATATGTTTAATAAAGCCTGAACATGAAACCAAATTAGAAATTTAGAAGAGGGGGAAAGAATCACTTATAGGGCCCTATCTCTTCTTAATGACAGGTTAATTTCAACTGTCGACGCTGTTCCAGATGCTCTACTTCCAGTGTAAGAATGCCTTTTGTAGCATAATTATGTTTCTTTACTCATTTAAATTTGAACTATCAATCCTGAAGAAACCAGACAGTAACTGCACAAAAGGGAAAATGTAGATGGATAAGTTGAATACAAGGCTAGTGAACTTGTGCAGGACTAGAGGTCCGGCTGATGTTGGGTGGGAGAGGTGGTTCCAAGGAACCCCGAGCTCCCGAGGTCGCAGACGATGGATCTGAAGACTTCATGAGGTTTCAGTTCATACCATTACAAGAGTAGGATTGCTTCATGTTTCCACGTCTGTATTTTGATTTCATATTATTCATTTTGCTCTGTCTCACGTTATTCCAATGGTAGTAACTCTAGTTTTCCACTTCACCACTGTACATCAACTAAATATATTACATCGTAGTATCATATATCAAAGCTTTAGATTGCTGTACTTGTTGCAAGCACTCAGTTAGGAAGAGGTTTAAACTCGGAAACCACACAACATAGGGTACGGATTAGAAAGAGAAATCTTGACTGGTGAACTGGATACCAGTGAATTGAAGATAAGCACACAGTAAGGTGGTTCTTACCGCAACCATTTCTCTTACCATGACTCCTTTTACAACCACTGTTTGCTTCCATTTACTGGTCTTCTCATCAGTGATTTGAGAGTCAGCGGGCTGTAATGGATATGGTTTAACATCGTATTACAGATATGGTATAACGTCTGTGGACGCCATTACAACCTTTGTTCTTTCATCTGTTTGCTAGTACTGCCATCATTGACTTGAGCGTCAGAAAGGCTGTAATAGATGTTTAACGTGGTAGACACAATTTACAACCTTTGTTTTTCTTCACTTATCTGGTGCCGTCATCACTGACTTGAGGGCTGAAATAGATGTTTTATCGTCCGTGGATGTTGTTTCTGAATAGACCAATTATCTGCATATCATTTCTAGAACACATTTCTGTACTGCAACCAATAATGATGTGGACAGTGTTGGTAAGAATTTCTTTTTCCCTTTGTTTCTTCATTGTTACTGGTGCTACCCTAAGAGGTAATCTCTGCTTGTTTGGAGGCTGCAACCAACAAATGTAAAGGATTTGCCTTTTCACCATGTTGAATAAATAATGCCACTACTCTATTGTGCAATTATTACACAATTATTTGTTCTTGAACCCATAATTGTGCAGTCTTTATTCTACATTTGAAATAGAATATTCCAGCCTGGTTACAAAAGATCATGGTATATAGATTATGATTTATGTCAAAACTTCACTATGACAAATCCCCATGAATTTTCTATTTCAAATATTATTTCATGTGTGTCCGTTTTCTTCTGCTACCTTTACGGATTTCT
>NC_026150.1:18640352-18645288 GCF_000512975.1 Sesamum indicum
GGAAGAGGTCATGTCTTGGATGGAATCTGACTTGTCTAACGTAACAGAAAGCGACTTGAAGGCGATGGTGGGACTCTAATTAATTTTCCACATTGAATGTTACTTCCTAACTCACAATAATTATTTCAAAAGGCAAAATTGCAAAAGTGATCCAATATGTATAAGAGAGGGTGACAAAATTAGTCCTGTAAATATTGAATTGACTGTTTGGGTCATGTAAGTTTTAATTTAGTGACAATTTTAATCCTTCTGATTAAAATTACCCAAAAGTTAGTTGGATAAATTGGAACTTAAGATTCCGACTATCAACTTTTCTTAACTTAAATATATGGCGTCTTACATGGTTGCTGATGTGACGTGGGGCGTGGATGTGGTGGGGAGCTGAGTCCATGGAGGAAGTTGGTGACAAGGAGTTGCGAGGGGGAGGAGTTGGAGACAAACAAAGAATATGCGCTCAAATGCTCGAAAGTTGAAGAAAATTAAAATTAATTGGTGGGAAATGACTGTTGGATGATGGGCTTTCCAATGGGGGGTGGGGTGTTCTGGAGGTAAGAGGACGGCAAACGACGACGAGTTGACAATGGAAAGTTTGGAAAATTGCGGCAGCGATGCAAAAATAACGTTGGTGAAATGTGGCCGAAGAGTTGATTCAAAAAGACGAGAGATGGTACGTTACCCACGTTGGAGGATGGCAAAACTTTTGGTAGAGGTCCGGTGCAGTGGGTAGAACAGTGGTCAACGAATCGATGGAGAAGACATTTACAATAGCCAAATTATTAAACACCACAAATCTTACTCACTTGATTTACACATATTTTTCCCTCCCCCACTCCACGTCAGCATCCATATAGGATGTTGATTGTGTAAGTGAATTCCAGTTGGCAGCCGAAATTTTAAGCCCCAATTTGTCAGACTAAAATCTAGTAATTTTTTACCGGAATGACTAAAATTGCCATTAAATATAAAATTTATAGGACTAAAATTACCAGTTCAATATTTACAGAATTAATTTTGCCACCCTTGTACATCCAGGACCAATTTTGCAATTCTGCCTCTCTCAAAATATCCCCAAAAATATTTATAATTTTGGAGAGACCAATCTTACTTTTAATCATTCAAATATAAGCGAAAATTAAAAAAAGAATTTATGTGCAGTTCAATTTTTTCATTGGCATCATTTAATCTAATTAGCAAATTCATAGGGAAATTAACAGAATACTTGATAGTTGTGATACCTCGTCCTTCATAAATTATGAATCAGTAAAATAAGCAATATTTAAATATGATCAAAAAATTCAAGTGCATTTATTAGATATTTCTTTTTGATGACTTGTTTATAGTCGAATTTCATGATGCAATCAGTGAAGATGAAGGCAATTCTCACATCGAACTAGCTCACGGATAATCACGTCCACCAAATAAAATCACTTATAAAATGTACGCTTAGCATATATATATACATATATATAGTTGCCATATTTGAAAAATGAAGCATAGAATATTCCCCGTAATATGATGCAATATATATTGGTCGTGTTTGTTAGGTATAGGTAACATAAATCAAAATATCTAACTATAATTTCACTTAATCAGATCACGAGAGTTGTGCATCAACAAGAATTTATACACCACAAAAAAAAAAAAAAAAAGTGACTGTACGTTAAATAAAGCAGTAGAAGATGAAATAGAGTTTACAATAAAAAAAATCTAATTGGTTGAAATAGAATTTGCAATAGAAAATCAAATTCGGGCAAAGGGCAGCTGCTGCTTCTAGAAATAAACAACATTAAGGTTGACTTACACCTTGATATATAGCATATACATATACTGCAAGACTTTTCCTACCTGGCTTTGGTAAGTAGAGAAAGACATGGATTCAGGTGCAGGAAGAGGAGGTGGCTCCAACCCTAAAGACGACGACAGCTTCCAGCTAGAGTCTGGTGGCTACCACCACGACTCGAGCAACCACCACCACCAGGGCTATTTCTCCGGTGCAGCTGTTAGGATGACGTTGGCCGTGTTCGTGGTGGTGGGCGTAACCTGCCTTGCTCTCAATCAATCTGCATATCCTACACAGTTCTTTCAGAGGTCTAATTCATTTGCATCAGGGCCCAAAAACCTATCTTGTTCCTTATCTTGTGGTACTGTTAATCAAACTGCAGTCATCATGCAACACAATGTTTCTTCACCGATATTCCATCAACCTCCTAATTCTCCTGTGAGTTATATATATATATACATGGATGGATGTTATTGTTTATTATAGTACGTATTAATTCAATGCTAAAGAAATTTCGATTGAATTTTGTGTTGTAATTTCTATTTTATATTCTATTTCATTTAATTGTATGCGTCAGTTATGAGTATAAATATGACATCATGTATTTTATTTGGGGGAAATATATGCATTTACATTGAACAGAGTAGAAGATGAAATAGAATTTGCAATAGAAAAAATCCGATCCGAAAAAAACCATGACTTTCTTGTTTAATTATCTTGATTTTATTCAAAATAAATTAAATTCCTGTGCTTGTAATTTTCAAAAATATTGCATGTGTACTGCTTTGTGGTAGTCAAATTATAAGGCTGAATTTCGTTAATTAATTAGTGATGTAGACAATTGTCAAAATTATTGTTTCTTAATTGCCTGCCAAATCTGACTTCTCTTATTATTAATATATATGAAATTATGTATGTACTACTTAATTTAATTAGTAGTTAAGGAGTATCTAAGATTAATTTGAACATTATTAATCAAGTTTGACTATCTGCTATTTTTTTTTATTTTATGCATATGGTCTCTATCTAAGTGTAAAATAACAACTGGATTTTTGGTAAATTACATTAGCATCCCTTAAGATTTAATTAATTGCACAAGTACCTTTTTTTTATCACTCAATATTATTACAGAACTCGGCCTAGAAGGTTGTCGATGTATATAAATTTTTTACCCTGAGAAAGTGTTAATGAAAATTACAGTTACAGCACATGTAAAAAAAATAGGGACAGAGTGTTTGCGCAATTTTCTTAGCATCAATGAAGACAAAATTATATTTTTGGTCCTGTAACTATAGGTTGTAAGCACGTCTGATCCTGTAATTTACTCCTTATACGGATTGGTCCTTTTTTTCATGAATTTGGTTTCTTTGGGCAAATTTTTATCTCCTTCACAAGTTCATGTTGGAGTAGATCTCATTTTTTATTTTATAACTATAGATCGTTAAGATTAAAATTGCTGACACAGACTAAATTTTTTCTCGAAAAAAGGGTTCCCAATATTCTTTTTATTTTATTAACTTAATTTATTCTTTTTTCCAAAAAAAAAAAAAATAGGCAAAAGATGATGAGGAGGAGAATAACTTGGAGAAAACATTGGAAAGGGCAGCAATGGCGGACAAGAAAACAGTGATAATCACAACCCTAAATGCAGCTTGGACAGAACCAAACTCCATATTCGATCTGTTCCTGGAGAGCTTCAGAATCGGAAATCAAACTCAGAACCTCTTGAAACATGTGGTGGTTGTGGCCTTAGACCACAAGGCCTATTCTCGTTGCTTGCAAGTCCACCTCCACTGCTACGCCCTAACCACCGCCGGCGTCGACTTTTCGGGCGAGGCATTCTTCATGAGTCAGGATTATCTCAAGATGATGTGGAGAAGGATTGATTTTCTACGTACTGTTCTTGAGATGGGGTACGATTTTGTTTTCACGGTACGTACTTAATTACTACGTCTTTTCTATAGCATTTCTTGATAAATTATTATTTGATCATGGTCACGTGTATGTTACGTGTACAGTTCCAGTTATTTTACGAATTTCGATCAATTTTGTCTCAATAATGCACGAAATTTTCCAAATTAATAGAATAAAATTGGTAAAAATGAATTCTATAAAAAATCAAAAAAGAAAACATTCAAGAGCTTATATTGATTCAGGATGCGGATGTAATGTGGCTGAGGGATCCATTTCAAAGATTTTATCGAGACGGAGACTTTCAAATTGCGTGCGATCACTATTGGTACAACTCCACGGACTTGAATAATTCACCAAATGGAGGGTTCAATTATGTCAAGTCGAACAATCGGACTATCCAATTTTACAAATTTTGGTACGCAGGGAAAGACTATTTTCCAGGAAAACATGACCAGGATGTGCTCAACATGATCAAATTCGACCCGTTTATCCCCGGAATCGGGTTGGAGATAAGGTTCTTGGACACTGCATATTTTGGGGGGTTTTGCGAACCCAGCAAGGATCTGGATCTGGTTATCACAATGCATGCGAATTGCTGTATCGGGTTGGAAAACAAGATCCATGATATCAAGATGGTGATTGAGGATTGGAGAAAGTACATGTCATTGCCCAGTGGGAGCGAGAGGAATTTGAGCACTAGGTCTTGGACTGTTCCCCGGATTTGTGGCTAAAACTATATATTCACTCTCTTTAAATTATACATATTTCATCAGAAATTTTAACTCGAGCCAAGTTTGATTGACATTAAACTAATTATATAGCAAGTGTAATACGCTCATTTCGTAATTATTGTACAAATAAAAAAAGTGACTAATCATATGACAAATGTAATACACTTGCCAATGTAATTAGTTTGATTTTGCCAAACTTGATTTGGGTATGAATTTTCCTTGTCAAACTTACGTTGTGTACAATTTATTTTTATTTTCTTACTTCTTTTTTGATTTACCTGGAGCTCCAAATGTTCCATCAATAAAACTCAGTGTGGTTAAACAATCACCATCCCACATCACCCGATGTCTTCTCCATGACGATGAATATTATATTTTTACAAATGTTTTAATCACACTCGTAAAAACTACGACTAATACACATTGCGTTACTGCGACTAATGATTATATATTTACTATAACTACTTATTTTTAACCATGACTAGTCGTTATATTTCTTAAGTGAATATCA
>NC_026150.1:18645346-18701385 GCF_000512975.1 Sesamum indicum
GGTCAGACTTATTTATATTTATTTTCAAGAATAGATAAATGAAAATATTTTATGCGAAGAAAATTAAATACCACAAATTATTTATTGCGCAGGAAAGAAAATTAAGGGAAACCTTTGGGTATCAACTGATTGCTCGCGTTAGTTACTACTCATCATAAATTAAAAAAGATCATAACTCCGAACCCTAGATTCATTAATTTAGATAAAAATGGGTTCTCATTCTCATGTCCTCTCCTACTCTTCACGATCCATAATTCAATTCTAATCTACGCAAAAAAAAATACGTATAATTTTGATATATATGTAGGAAAATAATACAGAGATTGGTATACGTACTCCGGTGGCAGTCCTCTCCGGCAGGGGTCATGTATTTAGATGGTGGAAGCAAATTAGGCGGCCAATTGCTGGAGGAGTTTGGCGGCGGCTACTACCACCTGAACCCTAAGCATAACCAATATTCCCTCTGCAACAACCTCCTCAAAGCTGTGCTATTGTTCGCCATGATTACTCTCACAGGGCTTGTGCTTTTCAGAGCGCCTGAGAGTCCTTTCCAGCTTTCGAGGTCCATCTACTCTTCTTTGGCCTTTTCTTCTTCTCCTGTGTATAATTCCAGATCATGCGCTGCTGATTCTGTAAGTAAAATTAGTGAGGAGCTGTGGTTGAAGCAAGTGCTGGAAAGATCAGCAATGCCAAACAAAACAGTGATCATAACAACCCTGAATGAAGCCTGGATTGAACAAGATTCTATCTTTGATCTCTTTCTAGAGAGCTTTACAATTGGGAAAGAAACATATCCTCTTCTCAGGCATTTGGTGGTTATTGCTCTGGACCCGAAGGCTTTCTATCGGTGTTCTGCGTTACAACTCAACTGCTATTTTCTCGGAACTGAAGGCATTAACTTCTCCAACGAGGCTCATTTCATGACCCCGGACTACTTGAAGATGATGTGGAGGAGGATAGATTTCCTACGCAATGTTCTTGAGCTGGGATACAATTTTGTATTCACGGTACGTTTATAGAGATTTATGTAAATGAAAGTAAGACATAGACTCATCTATCTGGTTGGAATCTGATTCCAAGAAGTTATTAATCTTTTAATTTCTTGATATATATGTATATGCAGGATGCAGATATAATGTGGTTCAGAAACCCTTTCCTACATTTCTACACAGACGATACCGACTTTCAAATTGCATGTGACCACTTTGGAGGAAACCCTGATGACTTGAACAATGCACCTAATGGAGGTTTTAAATATGTTAAATCCAACAGCCGGACGATTGAGTTCTACAAGCTCTGGTATAAATCAAGAGAAGTGTTTCCAGGAAAACATGATCAAGATGTGCTGAACAATATCAAGCATAATCCCTATCTCAAACGGATTGGATTGAAGATCAAGTTTTTGGACACAGCTTTTTTTGGAGGGTTCTGTCAGCCTAGCAAGGACTTGAATTTGGTGACCACAATGCATGCAAATTGCTGTGCTGGTTTGGACAACAAGATCAATGACCTCACAATCTTGCTCGATGATTGGCAAGAATATCTAGCTTTGCCAGATCATATCAGGGAAGACAAGCCACCTTCATGGTCTGTCCCACAAAAATGCGGGTAATTCATTTTCATTCATCTTCTTAATTAAGATCTTGTTTTTGTTTCATATAACGTATGTGTCTTATTTTTCTAACCTAATTATTCTGCTTATATGAAAATTATGAAGCATTTTAGGCTAATGCTTCTTGGGTTTTGTCATAATTACCTTCAGCCCTGCTTCATTTGGTTCGCATACCCCAAGAAGGAAGAACATTGGTGGTAAGAGATAAGATGGGAGTCCTGGGACTCGCGATTTTGGGGTTTAATTTTAGGTACATTTTTCTTGAATTTCATGACCAGACTATTTAATTTTCCTAGTCTTTTTTTTTTGGTTCTTTTAATTAAAGTAGTTTTTATACTAATTATGTGCCTTTTTATGCATTTAAAATTTTTTCCAGATTTAGATTGATGGAGATTGCGTTTGGCTGGTAACAAAAGCAAGTTCCATTTCTTGCAGACAATTTTTTTTTTGGTTTTTAATTTCTTCTTGAATTAGTATGAGTTCAAGAGTACTTATTTTACTTAGGAATTTTGTCCTTTTAGTGCCTCCTTTGAGTTTGTAAAATCCAAGCTTACCTGTATATATAGATAGTTATCGTATTGTATATATGTATATTTGCATGTTGAGTGTGGATTATGAAGAATTTTAGACCAAGAAACTCTACATCAGAACAGTAATTTTACTCCCTTTGCATTTTGATAAATGTGGAGCTGATCAAATTTCCCCAAACAGCCCTCAGAAAGGTGAAAGCTACGTTTGGCTTCTGGGAATTACAACCGATTTGACTATTCTGATTCATCCTAAGGACTAACCGCAGATGCATTCTTCTTCGTTGTTCAAGCTGTCTGCTATTTTGATTTCCGTTACAGGCAGATGCTCTATGATCCCACGAAAGCAGTTGTGGCCTGTGGGCAACCATGCAAGAGAGCCAGACAACTTGGGAAAAACAGTCCTCGAGTAGAAAAATGGGAAACCTCAAAGTAAAAAAGATATTACATGCTGATACATACAGATCTGTGTGTGTGCGGGCGTGTTAATCAAACTCGGAGAGGATTAGCAGAAGCATGGACATGTGCCAGACAAGTATACTATGTCGACGACTGAACTTACAACCCATGGAAAACACATTTGTCTTAGAAACGCATCAAATGATTAACAAGCAACTTAAGAACAATATGAATGGAAAATCTGAATCTTGTGCTGCAATTTAGAAAAGCAAACTAGCGTGGGTAATATTAATAGTTTATAAATCAACAAATAGTATTAAAATCAAATTCAACCAAGCAATTTTTTTGTCTCAATTGTGATGGTTTGAACAAAGTGAAGTTTGATTGCTATGAAAGAAATCATTGGAACTTTATGTATAACATAAGTTCCATATTTAACCACTAGTACCCAGGAAAAAATAAATCTAGGTTCTACCAAGAGTACATGTCAAGTATTTATATTCATTTCAAGAACAAATATTATAAATATAAATGAATTTTTACAAGAGGGAAAAAACAGAAACTGGGAAAATAAACACAAAAGGAAATTGTTAGAAACTTCAAACGGTTTGGCTGTGAAAATAAAATAAACTAAAAACACCTTTTGAATCAACAAATTAATCCAGTAAGTTATCAGAGATAGGAAAAGAGGCTAGAAATTGACCCCAACTTATCTTTTCCTTAGCTATCTAACTTGAGAAGAAAATGAGTTCTCACTAAAGACAATTTACTATCTCCTAGTTGATTTCCCCAGTCCATGTTCTTGCTTGTTTTACTAGCAAGCAAACATGTGCGAAACCAATTTTTTAACTATTCCTGCTCCTAGCCTTCACTCAAATCCAGTTTAACCCAAGCAAATTGGAATATATATTGAGATGATACTGAATATATAAGGGTACAATGCTTAAGAAAGTTCAATCCTATTCCTCAAAAGCCATAGATTCAGATAGTGGAAGCAGCATCAGTATTGGCAGCCAAATGCCACAGGAGTCGGGCATCAACCACCAGTTGAACCCTAATCAGAAAACCTTCTCGATTCACTGCCTTAGGGTTGTGTTATTGTTCACTAAGATTACCCTGGCATGCCTTGTGCTTTATCAAGCCTCTGAAAGCCCTTTCCGGTTTCTCCCAGGATCCATCCATTCATTCTCTTTTTCTAGTGCAAACAATTTCAGTAATTCAGTACGTTGAAACTCTGTCTCTTCTTAATTTGCATTAATTCATGAAAAAATCAGGTCAACTTATAGTTTTTTACTGCAATATCAGGGTCAGGCAGGGTGAGAATTTGAAGAGAAAGAGTTTCTTTAGTACTTGGCTAGAAAAACCTGTGCATAGAACAAATGTTGGTGTTATAAAACGTTGCGTAGATCTAGGGCCACAGAAAATAGTCCACTCAATTCTATTTAATGATATTCAACAAGTAGATGTCTCCTAAAACATTCATGTATGCTTTTAACATAAGTTGGTTCAAAATCTTATGAGCATCCATCTATGTACTGAATGCAAACTAGGTCAAGAATAATGCATGTATGATAATGCAAGCAATGCAACATGATGTACTCCATACAAGATTCCTTTGTAATTTAGGTATGAAATTGATCATCTCTAACAAATTGTTTTCCATATGAATCATTCAGTAAGTGAACTAGTAACTAGCATAATAATTTTCTACTTTAGCAGTTTTGTCAATACCCCATATTCATGTTAATCTGTTTGTATATTATGTCTTTGTAGGGGAAGAAGGACCTAGGGTTGAAGCAAGTACTGAAAAAGGCCGCCATGCCAGACAAAACGGTGATTATAACAACCTTAAATGAAGCATGGATTGAACCAGATTCAATCTTTGATCTGTTTCTTGAGAGCTTTAGAATTGGGAATGAAACATCATGGCTTCTGAAACACTTGGTGGTAGTTGCTCTGGACCAAAAGGCGTTTGATCACTGTTTAAGGACACATCTGAACTGCTATTTTCTGACAACTGAAGGCATTAACTTCTCTGATGAGGCACATTTCATGACCCCAAGTTACTTAAAGATGATGTGGAGAAGGATTCATTTTCTCCGAACTGTTCTTGAGACAGGATACAATTTTGTTTTCACGGTACATCAATTAAATGCTTTTTACCATTTACAAATTGAATCTCCTTAATCATTATCATACATATAAAAGCTTAGAAGGTGAGTTTTTCATCTATACATACAGGACATCACAAGTGATGGAGAATGAGTTCAATCATAAAACTCACTCGACAAAGGGGTGTGTTTTGACAAGTAACTTGCTGTACGAGGAAATAATTAGATGTTGTCTGTGGACATCTCCAAACGAAAACGAAATATTTTATCTAGGTAGATGGAATATGTTATGTGGCATGATGACCTACTTGACGAGGTCACTAAAGTATGTTAAGAGTATAGATAGTTCCTTTGGTTCTTAACTTGGATAATCTAGGAAATTTGCGTATCAAATGTTCGCTTTTTCAATCTTGTTGCTTATAGATAGATAGCTAGAGAGCGAGAGAGAGAGCGCATGCACAAGCATACAACATGTGTAGTTATATGAAAACATTAATTCCTTCTTTTTGCTTATTGGTGCAGGACGCAGACATCATGTGGTTAAGAAATCCATTTCCACATTTTTACTCAGACACCAACTTCCAAATTTCATGTGACAGCTTTGGGGGCAACCCTACTGACTTGAACAATGCACCCAATGGAGGTTTCAATTATGTTAAATCAAGCACCCAGACGATTGAATTTTATAAATTCTGGTACAAAGCACGAGAGTTCTATCCTAGAAAACATGACCAAGATGTACTCAACAAGATAAAGTATAATCCCTTCACGAGGCATATTGGATTAGAGATCAAGTTTCTAGACACAGCTTATTTTGGAGGGTTCTGTCAGCCTAGCAAGGACTTGAATTCGGTATGTACAATGCACGCAAATTGCTGTGCTGGTCTGGATAATAAAATTCATGATCTCAAAATCCTGCTCGAGGACTGGAGAAACTATCTATCTTTGCCAGAAAATGTGAGGAAAGCCCAGCCCCCTTCATGGTCTGTGCCACAGAGTTGCGGGTAACTTCATTAATCTTTAACAAGAATCTTTCTAGTTGCAGGCACATGCGTATCGATGTAGTTGTCAAATTTTTCTTCCTCTATTCTTGTTTCTAAATAAAACAGTTCATTCTAGGCTAATACAAGTTTTGCTTTGCTCATAATACATTCAGCCCTCGTTCATTTCATCGGCATACACCAAGGAGGAAGAATGGTAAGACAAGGAAGGAAGAATAGAGTCATATTTGGACACAGAATTTGGATACGATCATTTTAAGGTACACAATAATATATGTCAACATCTTCAGGAACTGTTAAGTCTTTTTATTTGTTTGCACTAATTTAATGCCTGTTCTTAAAAAGAAAAACAGATTTTTAGCTCCTATTCATGTTGGTTTTAATGATCATCACCAATCATGAGATGTTTTAGCAGTCACCTTTCCGTATCGTTTAATCCATCGTCATGCACTCATTTTATACATGCAATATATCCCTAGTGAAACTAATATTCTCCTTCTTCACTAAAAAAATTATGATAATTTGATGCAGGTGCAATTTCCTGTGAGTTGATGTCAGCTTCAATTTCTGTCTGGCAATGCCATATGGTCCAAATTCCTAGAGGCACAAACATCATAAAGAAATGTATTCTCATTGCAGGACCATTATCTCCAACCCTTTTTGCCACTAATTCTTTTGCTTGTACTTTTGCAAGATGTATATGCTCTTCTAAATTCTCCAATCAGTAGACACTGAAACTTGAATGCAGGTGTTCTATTTCTGATAACCATGATGATATTAATTCCACTAAATTTAACAGTCATTATCTACTGTAACAAATGAAACATAAACAAAGTCACACTACTATTTTAACATGTCGCTACTAGAACCAGCCTCAGATGTTAATCAAGAGATATCTCAGTAATCATACATCAGTAAGTTTCATATTCAACCAAACAAGAACTCAGCACGCAGAGCAAGTACATTTCATACTTGAGCGGTTGTAAATAGATCAACAAATTTTGTAATCGCATATTTCATATTACTGACAGCATTACCTATTGAAGTTCGGAGGTCGAAAAAACTCTATTCCAAGATGTCTCGCAAGACTTAATAGTGAATAAACATGCTCGACTTTGTCAATGGAATCTGCATGCTCTGTCCATTGCCTGCAAATGTATCAATTTGATTACATTCTTGAAATCAAAATACATGTCCATAACGTACAAGATATAGAAAGTTATCGAACCCTTGTCCTGCATCACAAACAGCGTAACACAGCAAACAGACAAAAAGAACTATTTTACCATGTTATAAAAAGTTCAGATTAAACAAAAGTGCTCTGTTCAAGCAACTTTATCTCATAACAGCAGTATTTATCATGGTGTTCAAGACTTACTCATGTTGCATTGGATTATGAAGCCGAAATTTTCCCCAGAAAAGCCAAAATACAAAGAGACAAGCAATGGCATCAGCTTGCTTTGAGGAATAAATATCATGAAACTATTCTGAAATATAGAATTAATGCTAGTAATGATACTCACATATCCATTTCTCTTTGTTTTTCCAAATTTGCTAATAGTTTCCAACTATGCAGCAGTTGCTGTCCGGTCCCAGACCAGCAGTCCACACTGCCATTCCTTCAGCCAGGTGTGGACCTGAGACTGCCAGCAATTAGTGGAGTAATTTACTGAGTACCACTACTCTTTGCTAGTTTCATCCGATTCATATTCTGAAAGCAAATTACAATCTGTCTCTGTTTCAGACTCAAATTCATACACATTTCTTTTGCCAACAAAATGAATATTCACCAAGTCATCCTCAGAAGCACTCCTCTCTTCCTTATATAATCCCCTACTTCGATCTAAAAATCCCTTCTTCATCATGCTTGCATACTTTTTGCGAATATCAGCGAGTGGGTGCTTCTCAATTAGCTCTCCGCGATCATAAGCCTCTCGGAGAACAACAGTCTGTGTGTCCCCCTTCTTTGATATATAAAAAATCCCAGGATGCCTTTCAAACGCCTTAGTGAACTTTTGAGGCATGGCCAGTGGTCCGCGCAGGTTGCTCACATTCTTCCTCTCCATCCTTCGGAGGATTGTAAGGTGCAGAAGCTCATGAAACACCCCAACAATCCTCTTTTCAGAGACATCCGTCCTCGGATCCAAATGCGATGCATCAACATAAGGACTAGTATAAGGTAACTTTTGCCACTCGTTCAACCACTCCATGCACTTCTTTTTCAATCCAAAACCCCTCGTGAACCTAATAGGAAATGCTAATGCCCCTTTCTTCTCCACAAGATTTGAATTTCTAGACTCCAAATGGGACAAGGCCAAACAATCATCCCAAACTAGTAGTTTCACTCCCACACGGCCATCAGGGAGTTTCACAAGAGAAAATAACGCCGGATGCTTCGCGATCAACTTATTCTCGTAATCATATGGTAACCCCAAGTCCCATCTCAACTGATCAATAGTTTGCAGAGGGAGTAATCTCTCTTTCGTAATCATGAGCAACTTTTGCAGCCTATTCAAAATATCGACATAATAATCCTCATAAACAAACCTCATTTCTTGACTATAGACATCCAACGCCTCAGGGGTTAATTTATACCACGGAACAGGGGTACCTCCAGAATCAAGACGATAAAATTCTTGGAAAATATTCGGGTACCGGCGAATAAAAGTGGAGACTTTGAGGTCTGAAGGGAGGCCAAGCTGCCCACGGTATCTGGAGAGGCAATAAACGGGAAGAGAAAAATCGGGATGGGATCCGATAAGTGAAACGAGGGTAGAAGTAGCTTTGAGCTGTACGCCGCAGGAAACTACGGAGTCGAGAACTGTATCCTTTACCCACTTGAGTTTTACATTGACAAGATTACGCTTCTGAATTTGAAGGAGTGGGTGAGCGTGTCCCAGAAAGGAAACAGCGGAGTTCAAACACCACCTTCGCTGTAACATTATTTCTTTCAGACAATTCGTCGAACAGTTCCGTCTACTGATGAAAAAGGAAGAGCAACATCGAACTACAAGCAATCAGTATGCATGGAAGACATCCGGCGGAATAGCTGTCCGTTTGTTGATTCCTGATCTCACATATAACACTTGTTCCACCTTCAATTCGGTAAACACACAGAACATCGTCCTCACTCTTTTACTAAATTCATTTTTACTACAATTCTTATCGAAATAAAAAAGCTCATACAAAGTTTATGTTGTGTGGTTTGGTGAGAGATATTTTCGAAGTTACGATTTCAACTCACAATTAGGAGATAAAATTGTGATAACTACAATGCCCAACAACTGTTTCATAACTATTAATATGATTTTTAGTATAAAGGTTTAAAATTGTCGAATTGGAAGTACAGCACAAAATACATTCTAACAGATACGAATGCTGATAGGAGCTGTGTATGCACCCTATTAATCATTTTGGGCGGTTGGAGAAGGGGAAATATTGGGAATATTGACTGTAAATCAAGAATATCTGAATGTATATACAGTATCCAAAATTTACAGATTGTTGATTGTAACCTCCCTCAGCTATATTTGCATTGGCTTGCATTGCCAAGAACTAAACTACCACATGGCTTCCCGCAAGCACTAAAATGCGCCAATGGAACTGCTAAAATTAGGAAATTGAGAAGGAAAATGAAGGGAAAAGATAACTAGAGCTAACTGTCAAAATTGTCAATGAGCTTTTTTTTTTTTTTTCCCCCTTTCTTTTTTGATAATTCAATGAGCTGCGACTTGAAGAATATACACTGTGCCTGCATGCTCGACGCATCCTCTACTCCCAAAATCTCGAGAGATCATGTAATCTTGTGATTGATTCAGCCGTTTAGCTTCGCCAAAAATTGGTTTAGATCGTACTCTTCGGTATACTGTGAATGGTCCCAGAGCTCTTCCAGTCCACCAAGAATGGCCTTTAGTCCCTTTCCCTTGACCGGTAATTTTGTATCCATGTCTGATTGCGTCGAAGATTTTGACATTCTTCCACCCTGAATAACAAACAGACACACAATGTCAAACATAAAATGGTCTAGATGTCATGGAAGTTTGCTAGAAGCCAAAGCTCAATATACTTCCACCGAAAGCAAGGATTTATGGAATGCCACGCAAATACCTTTTTGCCGTCTGCGGAAGTAAACAGATCCAGTAACTGATCTGTGTTCATTGTATTCATGCTTGCATTGTCTGCGTTTATGATGGCATTAGCTATTGAAACTTTGAACTTCTGGAGACTCATAACTTTCTCCTCCAAGGTGCCTCGCATGATAAGACGATGTACATTAACAACTTTGCGCTGACCTAACCTGTGCGCTCTGTCCATGGCCTGCAAATGTGGCAAAAGATGATGTTTTTTGAAATGTGAAATCTGTTTCAACAATGGAACATGCAGAATTTGTCGTCTGCAACAAAATCTATAATATGTACACTTCAAGCAATGATGATAATAAAACTTCAATTTAGGTCACTGGGAGTGCTTGTCTCTTCCTTTTCCTCCGGCATCTCCGTAACATATATTTAAGTGTGTATAGAAAAGAGATTCGGGGTTGATGTGGTAAGTAACACTAGTTTCTGCGCACGGGGAGTAGGAACTTGGATCAGTGGGTGCAAGAATGGGGATATTAATGGTACCACAGAGGAGGGTGGTGGAGGAAGCTCAGACAGCAGCAGTAAGCAGCGTGATGAGAAACAAGGTGAAGTTAGGGGTGCAGAACAAAGAAAAAAAAAAACAGTCCGAGTGTTAAAAGAGTATATTTGGTCATTGATGTTTAATATTTTCTAAATACTGCAATCCATCCAGAAACACCTAGCATTTGATTGTTGGATAGGTAGTTAAAGGATAAGAAATTAAGTATTACTTTGCATGAGAAGAAATCTTCTCTTTGGAATCCAAAATTTTAAATGAGTCAGGAGAAGCCATGAAAAAAGAAAGATTGCATCCGCACCTGATGATCTCTCATGGGATTCCAGTCATGCTCCATAAAAACAAGGGTATCAGCGGATGTCAAGTTTAAACCAAGCCCACCAACTGCGCAAGCAATTATGAGGTTCAGGTCACAGAAAGTTCCTCTATCCTGTTAGTTTGACAAGTGTTAATAAAAAATAGTACCATGTGTTGTGAGCAGCAGAGCATCAATTGTAGGGTCTGAGTTGAAAGCTTTAACAATTTCAAAGCGCTTTTCAGGTTCAACTGAGCCATCCAACCGCAAATATGTAACACTGCTTCAGAAGAATCATGAAACAATTAAATCATTTCATGCAAATACACACGGAATTTTACGAGAAATTCCACGCAAAAATACAATTATAAGAAACAAACGGAAGGATATGTACATTATTAAAACACACACAAACACACGAACACCAGAAAGCAGAGGACTTAACACAAACACCAAGTCACTTTCCATTCAAAATTTTGAGAAATAAAATATATATATATATATATAGCGAAGAGGCTACTCACTTTTTCATATGAGCTTGAAACAAGTCTTTTTCAATAATGTCCAGGAGGGCCTGCATAAGAAATTATAATTATAAACGACAGGACGATAGACAGGAGAAGAAGATATTTACAAAAAAAACAGCAGCCCTTACTTTATGTTGTGCAAATATCAGAACTCTGTGCTGTCCGACAGTAATAGTGCCTTCAGAACTAGATGCATCCACACCTATTCCACACTCTTCCATTATCTCCTGAAGAGCAACAAGTTTAGGCGAATGATGTATTTTATGAAGCTCTGAAGCGATATCGGAATTTGCAGGAACAACTTCTGACAGCATAGGTAAGAGTGAGTCCGGAATTTTTTCACCAACAACAAGTAATGGATGACTACAAAGTTTCAACAAGTATTGAAGTGCCTGCAACCAGGTAGAGAAGAAAATCAGCAAAAATGACAATTAGATTGATTATATAATGTTCTCACACACCTGGAAAACATGCGAAGATGCTTTGGGAGGCCCTCCTGCATCGTCATTTAACTTGACCATAGTTGAGATCTCTTGCTTTACGTGTGAACCCGAAAACTGTTCATACAATTTCAGCTGTACAGGACTCAAGTCACAATATCTATCCTGAATAATCTTCTCAGGTAGATCAGACAAAACTTCATCTTTTGTACGTCGTAGAAGGAAAGGCATGACCTATCCGAGGATAATCTTATCAGCCCGAATGGATCAAAAATGCATAAAGAAAAACTACAAAACTTATGAGATAGTTGCAATTATGAAACGGATTTAAGACAAAAATGAGCACCTGCTTGTGCAATGCTTCCATGGCTAGTACCCCTGCTTCAGCATCTTTTGCTGAACATTTAGGATCCCTAGCTGCTAACAAAGGTTTGCCGTAAGTGGCTTGAAACTGTTGAAGCATCAAATGACAGTTATTAGATTCATGACTAACAGACACGTAAAATGTGGCTCATAGGGAGATCCAACCAAAGACTGACAAAACTGTGGTGACCTTCGCATATCATCATCATAGAAAAGGAAATCTAACCAATCAGTCTTCTGAAATTAGATTAAGAAGGAAAAAAAAAAAAAAAGGAGGAAATCATGCAAGAGTAGTGTAAAAACTCACAATAGATATGAAGTGGCAATTCCATTTACTACAGTGTATTGTAGTTAATACTGTTAGTGTATAGCTAACTGAGTCTCCACAATTTATGAGATAAAGATCACAAGATTTAGCTCAGCCCAGGAGGCCTAATCATAGATCTGTACCTTTTTTAAAAAGATTCTGTTTCTATCATCTGATAAAATATAACTCTGGAATTACACTTTCAATACAAGGGCGAGGCTCATTTCAATAACCATGGATCTGGAGCAGAATCTTACACTGCGCCACTTTTTATCTCGGTGAAATGAGTCAGAATCATAGAATTAAAGCACCATTCCAATATTCTATATGCATGTATCACCTTAAAATCAGTGAGAGTTTATAGAATCTTTTAGCTCTGCTGCCAGTATCTGATTAAGATGCATGCCTGGCATACCTCATTTATCACATATACTTACTTTTCATCTTTCAGTGGATTGCTAATTCATCCGCCACTTAAATAGTAGATGTATTGTCTAAGAGGAATAGTATGATTTGCAAGGATAAGCATACTGGATGTCATGCTTCCACATATAATTCGCTGTGATTGGATTCAAAAATCCAAAATTGATGATGAATTCATTTACATCACTAAGAGAGTACGAAAACATCACACATTATTTTCCATGCAAAACTCAGTTATATTCCTGATGCCATGCAAACATAGAGACCATTCCAGTATACCCTTCCTTGAATTTAATGACCATAGATGATTACATAGTGTATTATAAATTAATTTCAAAATTTTTAGAGCTGTAACGAAATAGTGTTAGCCAAGAAAGATTTGATATAATAAAGCAGTGTCAGTGAATAAATGTTTATAATGGATAAGCACAAACAAGAAACAACGTCTAGATGACATACCTGTCTTTCTGTTCCAAGAAAGCCTGGCATAAGGAAGTCAAAAAGAGACCACAGATCCAACACATTGTTCTGCAATTAGAAGCAAGGTTTTGTCAGCAAACAAGCATAAATTTATATTTGCAACTAGAAGCTCAATTTGATGACAAACCTGGATTGGTGTTCCACTCAATATGAGGCGGTGCTTGGCTTTAAGTTGCTTCACAGCACTCGTGACTTTGGACTTTGAGTTTTTTATGATATGTCCTTCATCTAGGATACAGTAATTCCAAAAAAGCTGTTTGAGATAATCAATATCTTTACGGACAACATCGTACGATGTAACGATTGCATTGTGCTTGTTAAACTGTGATCTCAAAGAAGAGCGCTCTTGAGCAGAACCAATGTATTGAACCGTTGTTAAAAGAGAAGGATCGATGAACTTCTCTATCTCGTAGACCCAGTGTCCAACAAGGGTTGACGGACATATAATTAAGGAAGGTGGCAAGTCTTCGCCTTTATTTGCAGCAATGTGCTCTGCTATATCAGATGCCACAATTGATGACGCTTGAAGGGTCTTACCAAGGCCCATATCATCACATAAGATGCCATGAAGGTTAAACCGCTTTAAAAATGCTAGCCAGTTTATACCTTCCTGTTGATACCTGAAAGTAAAAAAGAAATCAGAAGATCATCTGAAGACATGGTGCAAGCTCAGATAACACCCACTTGATGAATAAGTGGAAAAAAACAGCTGGCACTTGATGAATAGGGATAAAGCTTTGTCCTTTGTCCAATTCTAGTGGTGCACGCCACACTCAGGGAAAATGAAGAAATGGAACCAGTCGCTATGCATAAATAGAGCAATTTACTTGATTCCTCAGACTATTACTTTAAAACCAACCAAGTAGATAATGAAAGATGGAGTTACCTCCTCAGAGTCACCTTGAGTTCAAAGGCGAGTTTGTAATCATCAATGTGAGAATTGTCAACTAGTTGCTCCAAAAATTGTGCATCTTCTTTATTTCTAGACAAACGGTCAGTCAGGCCAACAGGTGGAGGGATACCTCGTGCTAGTGGAAGAAGAGGCACCAGAGCAGCAAAACTATGTGTGACACTCTGTCTGACAGAATGATCACAGTCACTCATGCACCTCAAAAGAGGAACTACCAACAAAGGAGCATATGGGACAAGTTCCAAACCCAATCCCTGTACAAGCAGGCTAACAAGCATGCCTGCTCCTTGTCTGGCATGTACAGATGTCATATCACCTAACATAGGTACAACATTCTCAATAAGAGCTCCCATAACATCCAAAGTCATTGACTTGGCCATTGCCGTGATACATCTTGATGCCGATAATCTTACAGCAATATGAGAATGTCTAACACATCCGAAAATACATGGCAGAAGAGTGAGCAGTTTCGGCCTCAGTGTAGCCTCCAGAAAAGGAGCAATTGAACGTACCACCTACGATAACAAAGAAAGGAACAACGAAGAGAAGAAAATCAAAAGACCGAAGTAAAAAGCATTGAAAGGTCTCCAATTGAGGATCGATTCATCTTTTTTCTGGCAAAATTGGAAACAATGCTTGTTAATTCTTAAAATAAAATCAAAACAAACATGACTAAGTGAATCTTCATTTCAACAAGATCTTCATGTTAGTCCAGATACATGAGGATTCACCAACACGAGATCCTCAGTGGATCTCTATGGATTGAGTCTGGAAGCACATCAAAACCTTGTGCTCATGTTGATTTTTTTTATTTCTTTTTTTGGCTTTTAAATCTAAATCCTTTGCCAACAGCAACAAGGGGAAAAAAGTTTCCATATTAACAATATTTAAATGAGAAATATAATTTTATTCTATACATGATATTCTATGAGGAGTAAAATTAATGGTGGAGAAGTCTATCATCCTTACTTGAATATTGTTTATCAAAATTTGAGGATCGGTAATCGAATCAATAGATTGATCAATCAGCTTCTCATCTTCTGGGGTTAGACCTTCAAGATTACAAGGCTTAAGAACCTCAACAAGGCAATGCCAGATCTTAGGAAGTCTGTCAAACAAAGAACCACCAAACTTCATGCATAAGTATTTCAGTGCAAGTTCAGACCCACGTCTGCTAATGAAACCTTCAACCTTTGATCGGTCTTCACCAGCAGAGAACATATTAACTTTTGATTTTTGTCGACTGCTGCTACTTCCAAAGGATAGAAGATCTTGATCCTCAATTATCTCAACAGAACTTAGGGCTCCAGCCTGGGGTGTTTCACGAGGATCCATGCATACAAGACTGCAAAGGTTCTTGATAAGCTTGTCATTGGGACCTGGTTTGCGTTCAATGCAGTGATGGATGAGCTCTGCCAGAGCTTCAGCAGCCTTATTTTGTAGTATTTCCTCCTACAGGCAAGATGAACCACAATTTTAGAGTGAATTCAGGTGTTTAAGAAAAAAACATACATAGTACCTGTTCTCTTTTAATGGAGGACATTAGAGGCAAAATAATTGGGTTGAGTTTTGCTGGAAGCTCTGACATCCAAACAACTGCAGCTGCTAATAAAGCTGACACAGTAAGATGCAGATTATTCTGAAACCAAAAAGGGAAAATGAATGAAATGTTAGAAAATCTCTGGAAGCATTCAATAGACAGAAAAATTGACATAATGGATAAAAACTCCTGCGCATTCAGAGAAATAAGAAGCTCTATATGACAAGACAGATTCTGAGTCTTGCCTAGTTAATATAGTTCTATGTTGCAGTTTAAGTACCTGAACACATTTCAGATACCCAGCAGTCGTCAAAAGCTTTTGTTTTAAAGACTCTAATTCCTCAAATAAGTTCCTTCCATCAGATTCTGGCCCAGAGTTACCATTACCCATAAATGCGAGGTGTGATGCAAAATTCACAGCTTCATCCACTGTCAAATTTTCTATATCCACTTTGACAGATGACAAGAGATCATTGTACATGCCAGATGCCTCTGTAGCATTATACAACTGGTTGGCCTCATTTCGCATCTTACTATATGTTCTTGAGAGTTCAGCATAAGGTAGATGTGAATCTTTGGTAGGAACCGCAGGGTTGCTGCAAGCTAACAGATCTAACAAACACAGCCTAAATTTACTTGAAATGCCAGCAACAGCTTCATCAGACTTTGGAAACTGCCTCAATTCTTTAAACCAAGATATAAGAACCATCGAAACCACCTGATATAATCAACAAGCAAAACAAGTCAGCCACATATCATTCCACCATACTTCACACAAGAATATCCCCAGATATTAAAAGTAATTAATAATAGGAACATATGGAAGCACTTCATTCATTCTCTCTCGTCCAAATTTACCTGCCGCTGAACTCCGGACAAAGAAGTCAATCCCTTCCACAACGGCTCAACAACATACTGCAACGGTGATCCATTTAACTTAGAGGCCAGCACACCAAGAGCTGTTGCTGTAACTACTCTTGTATAAGTTACTGATATATCCAAATCAGCACCAACAACAATCTTCATGGAATTTGCAGAAGCATCTCCATTTTGCTCAGCTAACATGCTTTCCACAGATTCTAAGGCCTTATTCTTGTAGTTTTCATTTTCCAGCTTAACTGCTTTCATTTTAGCTGCAGCTTTGAAATGACTTTTACGAGGCAGAGCTACAGGCCAAAACATTTTTGTAGCATCCAATGGAGAGCCATATGGAGTAGTAGCAAGCTCAATCCACGAAGAGAAATATAACTTTGCAGCATTTTCTAAGTCCTGCACCTGGCACTGCTCAATGGGAGTACAGAAACAGGAAACTTATAAGAAAGCTCTGCAAAGCCTCATTAACTTTATCAATATCTAACAAAATGACAACCATATCACACCATCAAATGAGTATTTTAACATGCTATAGAAAAACTCAATACAGATGATCTATAAAACTAGTTATTTACACTAGATGAGCAGAACAAGATATGATGCTGGAGAGATATTCATGTTGCTAGAGCTAAAGTATAGAAGAACAGCAGCATACGCAGAACGGCAGGTCTTACAGAGGCATAAGTGACGATCGACATGATTAACCACTATGCACATTAATATGAGAAACAAAATAGAAAAGCTAGTCCCTCATCTAGCACCTAACACCATTGCCTAGCAATCAGCATATCAACTTGCATACACAGGTATGCAACATCTTGAGGTAAGCTAAGTCAAGGCTGATAAAAGACCAAAAAGATCATGCAAGTAAACTTTCAAGTTTAAATGAGAATAAAATAAAGCTCTGAAGTATGCAAGGGCCAAAAGATAGATTCAATACTGTTTTGAGATCCGCAAGAGTAAATATGGAATTGAAGACTTTCAACTGGGCAAATTAATTGCCAAGAACATTGATCAGAAAAATGATACTCTACCCAATAGAAAGCAACAGGACCACCTCTACCATCTAGCAATATATGTACTGCGTATGATAGAGAGCAATACAGAAGATATTATCACTATGTTTGTTTTCATTTTCAAATTATTTTTAAGATAAGTTAAAACATATTCAATGTTTGTCACTATTTAAAAACACCTAAATTTACTGTTTTAGCATAAATACATACATATATACACACACATATACATAAATATATATAAAAAAGACATGATTTGACAATGAATAGTAATTTTTATTTCCCCAAACACAACATTAAACATATGATACTTATTTTAAATTATCTCCAAAAACAAATCCAAACATACATACTATCTCCAATACACACTTATTTATCTTTGCTTTTCTTTCTCTATCTCCATAAAACACAACAAAACACTCAAAAAATAAATCCAAACATTATGTATGTGTTTCTGAAACCAAGAATCCTAAAGGATGGAGGATGTGCAAAGATAGTACAGATGCACATGTCACAAATTCTAACACAAAGAGAAAGTGATATAGGTAGAAGAAAAGGGCGAAATACCAGCAGCGTAACAATAAGATATTCGGGGTGTTTGCAAAAGCTCAAGTGCTTTTCAGATTAGTTCTTCAATTAAGCTGGTATGAGTTATTTACGCAGCTTAAGACACTTTTGTAAATAAGTCGAACTTCTTTTATGTTGTGCTAACTACACAACCTTTTTCCTACTTATAACTATTACTTCCATTCTCAACTTTTACATCTTAATCACTTATCCCCCCTTTTTTTAAACTACGCACTTCTGAAAAGCAAACACCCCCATTAGGTGAAATGGGCAGAGTTGACAACAATAAAATCTGGCAGATAGCAGTTAGAAGTAAAATATTCTTTTATTATGAGTAAGGAAGAGATTGTCGTCAAGGCAATAGACTGTGTGGTTAATTGACCATCAGAAAGGATGAGCTAGTTGATGCTCAATCTGTAACTTCACCAAGCCCACATCAAGTATAATAGCAAGTGACTAATAAATTCAGTTTGCAGCATCAGCTTTAACGGTTTGAACCAATATACTATTGGAAGATTTTGTTTCAGGCAATTTTAGCCTGGAAATCCAGCATCTTAAGAGTTAAAAAGGTCAAGATGGAGAAAAACACAAGTCAAAATATATTAAAGGGTAAATAACAACCACCTCCCCTAAGGTTTTGGCATAATTACAAATAACTCCTCGTTATACCCCCTGATATTAACGTCGTCTAATAATAAGCTCATTCAATCAGCTTCCTTTAGGTTTCCATCCAATTTGTGTTGAACTGACAAAATGCCATTTTGCATTATAAATTAAATTTTTATATATTTTTTAGAATTTTTTAACATACTTTTATGAACTAATATTCCCTATGGAATATTTATTTACCCACCCTAATTTTTTCATATTTTTTCAAATATTTTTCTTATTTTTTAAAAATTTCAGCAAGGGTAAAATAGTAATATCCACTTCACCTCTAGGGGCTACATAATTATTTTCTATTTGAGGGGGGTATTTGTAATTTTTCAAACAATGAGAGGGTACTCGTAATTATGCCAAACCTCAGGAAGGTTTTACCCTATATTAGATTGAGACGCAAGAGAAATCACTATTTTGGAGAATATTCAGAATTTATTTAGAGTTGATAGACCAAAACGTTTCAAGGATATAAGCAAGGAAAAAACAAAAGCCACTTTAGACCAAGAATCCTACATTGTTGAAATTTGTCATTGCAATATTTGTTGATTCTATGTATTAAATTATCACAATAATCCTTCGTTACATTATGATATTATGTTGTTACTTCCAACAATTTTGAACAAAATTTATATTTATTCGAAACACTGCCTCAGAGGTCAATCCTTTTCCTTCTTTCTATGATGGGGGAACAGGACACCCCTTGGTGGAATTAACAGCAATGACAAAAAAAATCAAATTGGGCACCTGGCATCTAATGACGGGGAACCAGGGTGACACTATTAGAAAAATGAAAACAACATATTAAGACAATTAAAGGCACAACTAGGGCAGAAGAAAGAAAAGTACGAACATTTTTAAATGCATAACAGAAGAATAGAAAATCGGGATTCATGATTCATTGTGCTGCAAACTGATTTGATTAATTTAACTAACGATTAGGCTGTCTCGCTATGTAGATGTGCATGAATAAGGGACAGGACATCTCTCTCCTTTTTGAGGTGCTCAAGACAAGCTTAGATCATGGAGACATAATGCCAAGCCAGACAGGCGGACGCTTTCCCCATATATAAAACCTTGCAGAGTCCTTTGCATTTCTATAAATTTACTAAACCTACTTGATCCTAATCCACAAAGCGCCATGATTTCAGCTACTAATATAAAAAACTCAGTTGATGAAAACTTCAAAATTCCATAATAGTCCCCATCATTAAAAATAAGTTGAAAGAGAAGTAATGAAATTATCATAATTGCAGTGAAACCCACATTTTAACTGCAGGATGCTTACTTTGAGTAACAGATTCCAAACCCTCTCTGAGCACTGCAGAATCTCCTCATTCGATTCAAGCAACAAGTTCTGGAAAACAATCCTCAGGGTGTCACCAACTATAAAAGAAGGCCAAAATGAGCTGCACTCATCAGTGTTGCTCCTTCTATAACCAGCTTCAAGCAAACGTTCCTGTCCATATCCACATTCAATTTTATTTTAGCCAAACATTTTATCAAATAAAAAAAGTAAATGAACTATATCATCCTACAAAAAGTAGCACACAATTAGAAATAATCTAAAAGATGGATTAACAAATTGAAAAAGGAGTAGATACAGTCATGTTAAGCACAAGATGGAAAGCCGAAGATAGGTAAATATACTACCAAGGTGCGAATTGCTGATAAACGGACTGATGTGATACTATGTCTCATAAAGGGCCATAATCTTGGTGCCAGTGTTGATAGCATATAGGGGTTTTCCAGAGAACTCATTCCTTCTTCAAGATCATCCGACTGACCAATTTCATTAAGGTCAAGCTCCGGTTTCTCTGTGGAGCCAAAGGTACCAAAAGTCTTTGGAATCATCTGCTCCTGGGAATAGATTTCTGCTAACAGATTCATTACACTGCAACACCATTAAACAAAAACAAAGTTTGAGAAATCTCCATACCGAGAACGAAGATAAATACTTCAAGTAAAACTATTTTTTCTTTCATCACATGCTTGGACTGGGGCTTTATTGAGAAATAATGGAAGTAGAAAATGAGTGGTCACAGGAAAAAATGCTAGGACCTCAAGGCCAAAAAAATTCCCCATGAATACAAGTAGTACAGCAAACACAATATGGAATAAGTTGCTGTCTGTATAAAGAAGATAAGACAAACGAAAAACATAAGTAACACTTTTCGATTAGCAAAATTCGAGTTGCAGCAAACACACTGATACGCATCTGGGGAAATGAGGTGACTACCAACTTTTGTTGAGAGATGAATAAGCCAAATAGGGTTCTAGGGACCACATTCAGATGCGGTCAAATAAAAAGTTATATTGCACACGCTATAAACCTTGGTAACAGCAGAGTATATCACACCATTCTCACAAAATTAGGGTAGTATGGTGAAGAAGCCCTAATAAAGAAGAAGTGGAACAACTTCAGGACCAAATGGTAATCCTATTAGGGATCGAGTTCTAAGTTGAGGTGTTTCGGTCAAGCAATTTATTCATGTAAAGAGTGTCCAAAGAAGCCTTGATAAACATACAGAAGCACCCTAATACAGGAGAGAGGTTAAAATAGTATAAACATTTATTGTCCTGAATCAACAAAAGAGAGAAGGCAAGTCATCTGCAACATGATACAGAAAGCACAGAAATACATTGCCAGCGAAAAGAAGAATCTCAAGCATGATTAGTGAATAAAAAATACCTGCTCGTTGAGGGACTCAAATCATCCAGGTCAAGCAAAATGTCCCAAAGCAACATAATAATAGAATGCAAGATTGAACCCTTGAGAGAAACAATAGCAGCTGAAGTTGGTATCAGGGCCTCTGCCGCAACTGCTCTCACATCATCATCGGGATCTTCAAGCCCAGTTTTACAAGCAGGAAGAACAGGACCAAGTAAATCATGGAGCATCTCCTGTTATCAATTTTAGGTTTTAGTAGCAAGACCAATACAAAGCAACTGCTAAACAATAAAATGCACAAAATATACAAGAGAAGATCAACTCAAGTACGTGCTTGACTGCCTACAACAAAAATACAACATGAACATGCGTCACTGCATTAGCCTGGTTCTAGATAAGTTATGATTTCTTCTCAATTATGGCTATAGATGATGAAACTTTAGTTCTTCTGGGAACATACCTCAAACGTAAAAATGCAACAAATATGGCATGATGGTTCTCTCTATATGTAGTTCATATTCAAAAAATAGCACTCACATGGTTCAGGTTCAATAGAAGCAGTGGCCTATTAGCTGCTCTTTCCTGTTCCTTTGCAAGATTTTTGTTGTTCCCCAGAACAATGCTCTCTGGAACACTTTTATCACCCGTGAACATCACCAACTCCTCTTAGTTGTGTTATTTTAGGAAATAGTTTAGTTGTTCCAAATGGTTAAAGAATAGATTATATATTAAAATCATTATTTATGCCAGACTAAACAGTGCTAAATTTTACTTAATATACTCTTGCTTATTACATACAAGTTTATTAAATTAGCTCCACATCAAACTGTCTCACACCATGTTGAGAGAATGAACAAAACAATTTCATATTGCATTTTGTTACCAACAGTTGGTGAAAATTAATCAAGCCCAGAAAATTGCCAGAGTCCAAATCAGTAGGGAAAACACATCCACAAGCACAGAACTTTACCTGTCGGACGGCAACCAAATATTTGATGCCCAAAAGACTGCCATGACGAATCTCCCATTCTGGTCTACGCTGAACGAAGCAAAGGGATAATTAAAAAAAAAAAAAAAGATGAAGGGAGAGAACAAACAATTAATAGACATGGGTTGAAGAAATGATTCTTTACTTAAATATTTACCTGCATTTGCAACAAAATGTTCAAAGTCTCTTGAACTAATGCCGGATGCATGTACTTGAGAACAGCACCCAAAGCTTGAGCACAGGTTTCCCTTACTGGAGCAACGACCTGATCAGAGACATAGTCTCCAAACCTGCAAAGAGAGAAATTCATGACTTAGATCTTCCAACCTCCAGAGCGATTCAATTTTCATCTGAGGTATTGCACATATCTTAAGAGTGACACCATAAAGTCTATGCTGGGAGTCAACTGAAAAACACTGATCTGTAATAAACGCAAACCAATAACAAAATCAAAATTAATGAAAAACAGTACAGAGCAAGACACTGTCATCATCCTAGGAGCTACAAAGGCCCCTCTTTTTCCTTCTAGTTTCAATTTTCCTATTCATGGATTGATTATATATCTCTAGAATAGAACTGTGGCTGCTCAGCAATTTATAAAATAAAACATACCTGTCCAGAGTCAAGACACACAAGAAGCGAATTGCACAATCTTGTAGAAATTCACAATTTCGAAGCCAAGAACTCCTCGCATCTTTGACGAAGTTCATGAGTTCAGAGTTTTCAGGAAGAGTTTTCAATATATTCATCTTCTCCAAAGATACATTGCCTTCAGAGTAATCCTTAGCAAATGTAGCATCATTAGTAGAATGATAACCACTGTCAATAATGGATTCAGATTCCAGCTTCACCAAACTAACATCGATTCCTCCATTTGCATGCATAGGAGGGATTTGTGCTCCATCTCCATCAGCTTTTGCACTAATTTCCAGATCTCCGTCTCTGGAGTCACTCACTGGAAATGATGCATCTTCAAATTTTGGCCTCTTTGGAACTGGCTCTGCCTCATCCAGTGAAACTTGTATATTCAAATCGATTTCCCTCTCTCTTTTCACTGCAGATTCATTATCTTTATCTTTCAAGTTAGAAATCAATGCAACAGGGCAGCTGACTTCAGGCATAAGGATTCCCGCATTAGCTCCTTGATAGGTTAATATCTCCCTAAGAGCCATGATACTGCCATGGCGAACTTCCCAAACTGAGAACACATAACCAAAGAACATGCTATCACATATATTACAAAATCAATGTGGTAAAAGTTAAAATAAAATTCAGTTACCAGGGTCAAACATATCAATGAGCAGTTGATCAACAAAACTTTGGAAAGGCCAACCCCCATCTCCATCATTCTCAAAACTCTCATCATCAGAAATGGAATCTGTAACTTGCTGCATTCAAAACTACTTCAGAGGTTTGCATTTCAAGATTCTCATAAGCAAGTCAATACAGGGAAAAAACATGCCAGAAAACTTATGGAAGAAAAGAACATGTAGAGCTACAGGATCTTACAAAGGACAGAACGGTATTTTATATCGACAAGAAAAAAAAAATCAATTAGCTAAAAACATAAACATGAAAAGATAAAAACAATGACTCCAGGTCCAGATGATAATCAGCGGAATCTCATAGGAGAACTAGACGATCATCAGCTCAGAATTCTGGCAGCCATTTAAGAAAATGTAAATTACTTTTATCAGTAAATCATAACTTATTATACAAAATCAGTCCATAAGTTCGGTCATCATATAAAAACAATACTTCATTTTGACTGTAGTGCTCAAATCTGCTTTTTTCCTCTACTCAAAAAATATTAGGCACACAAGATCTGTATTAAATAGCAAGTGCATACTGTTAAATGAGTCTCTATGAAGACTATATGGATATAACATACTGGACTAGATGGATATACCATGAAGTAGTCTTGTGAAGATTTATGAATCACAGAATGCGAAATTCTCACTCATCTCCACACTTGTTGCATTAAATAGTATGTGCTTACTTTCTGTTAATGAATCAATCACTGGGAGGTCGATCCCCTTCAGTTTCTTTTTTTGTTTGTTTGATAAGACATGGTCAGATTTCTTTTCAGCATAATGCTGTCATTAGCAAACAGCACACTCATGTCACCTCCAAACTCAAGAACTAAAATCATGCATGCTCTTGCTAATGACATGTCTCTTCTGGATGGGGCTTCATGGTAGCTTTGGTTCACAATAAAAACTCTAGCCGAGTATACAGACTTGTGAGCCTCATTCAGAACTTTATTCTAGTAGTTTAAATGCAGCTCAAAGGGGACTAATTGACTAAATAGTTCAAATTAATGCGTTCGAAATGGATATGATCACAGGCAGATTGTATTATTACAGGGTGCAGTCTTATACACACAACAAGACATCCTCAGGAGGGAATTTCCCACAAGGAGATCTCACCACCAAAAAGCTATTCACAGAGAGTGAAGCCGCATTGGCAAGATAAACCTTGGCATTGACAATATATAAGTGTAAATGTGTGTGTGTTTGTTTTATGAAAGAAAGAAGCTAGAAGCACACATCCATAAAACAAGCAGCGCTACTCTTGGGAAATGACAATGTCCTTGATGCCGAGAATAAAAGAAATTGGAGGTAGACTGCAACAATCAATATCAGAAAAGAAAATCAATCAAAAATAGGGCCATATCCACCTTATGTGAGGTTGAAGAGTCCATAGAAATGCTCTTTGGTGACACCATATCATGTGATTGCATTCCTTCTGTATCCCCATCTTTCGGCCACCCTTTAGGTTGGTCTTTTGAATTATTTTTTGCCTTTCGTTTTAAGAGATTCAGCTCCCTGGCACTGGGCCTCCTAGATCTAGACGTGGGTACCATGCTTGTCACAAGTTGTTGGATATTGCGTAAAGGATGTGTGGAGAAATACTGAGTCACAATTCCATTCCCGGGGTAATTAATCTTGTGCATAATAAGGTCTTCATCTCTTATCACATCACTGACATCCATGAATTGCTCACACATGTCTAAACCTGCAAATGAGAGTAAGTACTACTATTTTAGCAAATGGCTTTTATATTAACACGATGCATATGGAAACTCAATTAAGTAGACTTTCAATATGCAAACAGCATGGGATGGCTGATGGCATCCATTCCACCATATGTTTCCCTCTTTTGTCAGAAAAGAAGGCAATTTCCACTCTTCAGAGAAAACATTGGAAGTATGAAGAAAAATAAAAGAGAGAACAAATAATGTAGAAAAAGAGATGAAAAGCACATGCTATTATTTAATAAGCTTCAATATGAAAACCATAAAGATGAAAAAACTATACTGATACAACATAAAAAAGTGTCCGAGTGTTTGTCCATATGTTTTTGCAAAATTGTGCTCGGTGTTTTCTTTTTGAAAACAGTGTTCTACATTTGTCCATATGTTTTTTGCAGCAATACTAAGTCCTTAAGTTCCCAGTTATTCTCATAGTAGTAGCTGCAATGTACTTCACGTTGGACTTCGATGGTTATGGTTTTCAATATTAACCCAAAAGAACTAACATATGTGCTCCAATTTGGTATATTCCATAAAGCATCAGTTTCGTTAATTGAACATTAACAAACTGTTAATTTTATATTTTTCAAAAAAAAAAGGATGATACAAACCAATGAGAGTTGGCAAGTTAATATTCCATGGAGTCAACAAGTTCCAAAAAAACATCAGATATTATTTTTCATTTAAGTCAAAATGCCAAAAACCTGACATCTAAACATACTGAATCAGAGGAGACAGTGAACCATAACATTCAATTCTAAACGACCTAGTCAAAGACAAAGAACCAACTATCAGGGATAGAGAAAACAACTGAGCTTTAGATATATTTGTGCCGGACCATAAAATTTAGATATTGTTGCTTGATAGGGACACACCTAATTCGGATGAAAACAGGGGAGCTCATTTATTAGTTAAGTTGATATTGAAAACAAAGTAACACTGACCCAATCGACGCTTAAGATTTTGTTTCTGCCGAGCCAATCGTTCCTTGGGATTCTTACAGTTGTCACTTGCAATATCAAATTCCTGTAATTTTGGCGATGAAAAATCAACTGCTAGCAGAGTTATATACCAACACTTCAATGCATAAAGTAAAGCCACCTCCAACAAATTGGATATTATTAGTCAACATGAGTGGGATCACTCAATGACACACAAATTATCAGAGTATGATTATAAACTTATGGAGCACCAGCAAATATTATTTCAATTTAGTTTTAACCTAATAAGCTATAAAATCAGGCTTCCCAAAATCCATACCAGAAGACAATATAATGACGAACACAAGATGAAAAGCATAATTATTTGAAGCTCTAACCACAACTTTCCCACAAGTTTTAGGAAGTGAACAAACAGATCCATAAGACATACATAAGTAGTATCATCCCAGAGACATAAAACAAACACGCATGGTGTAAATTGGTTGTAGAGAAATCACACCCAATATTTCCACCTCCCAAGCAGAAATGAAAGGAAAGTACCTGACCGCCAGACGCCACCAGAGCCCCAAACTCCAACACCTTGTTTAGGTCAAAACTGCAGAATGCAAAATTTTCATCACAAAAGAGGCAATAGTAGCAACAAAAGTCTGAACTATGTGATCAAGATGACATTCTTTCTAGTGTAAAAGTTGTCATGAAGCAGTATACATAAATATGAAGGACTGAAATCAATAAAAGTAGCTAAAATAAAGAAAACCTTCTGAAAGAAGTCCCTGTTCCAAATTTCGAATGGTGGTTGGGCCAAGGCACTACATCATCAAAGGTGGCACATATACCAGCTTCTAACATCTTCGCCTCAACAGAGCTGGAAAGTTCAGTCAAAGTTGTATGTTTGATATTATCTGCAATAGCCCCAATAGCATGTGCAGCTGCTACTCTTGTGTCCCACTTTTTACTACGTAGATACTGTGACACCTACACTTTCATATGATAAGGGTCAAGCTCATATTTGAAAGTGGAAGCCATAAGAAATCTGAATGGTATTTGCTAAAGGATTTATAGACCAGAACACATAAATAATCAAACAAACAACAGACAAATAAATAACATAACTATAAATCATCTGAGGTGACACTATGTAAATCAGATTACCAAAACTGAGAATATTGAAGTATCTTGTTGCTCAAATCTTAACAATCAATATTACTTTATCGACAAGCCTCAGCAATAAGCATGTCAGTACTTGTTTAAGGTCCAAGTAAATTGTAAAGCAAAAGACTTGCTAAAAACCATGTGGATAGGCAAAAATGACTGGACTGGGTCCTAGCTCCTTCTTTGGATGATGTCCAAAAGGACCAAACCATGATACTAGTAGTGACCAATCCAACCATTAGAAAATGCATCAGGGTTGAAAACATTAAAAAAACAAAAGAATCGGAAATGCAATAGAAAAACCATACCTTACTTAAAAGAGCATTCAGGTCCTGAGGATGTGATTTCGCAATTTCCCCTATCTGCCTTGCTGCAGAAAACCTTGTGGCTTGGGTCGAACCCGCTTAGCATTTGTGAAGGAGAAAAAATATTCATTGAGCGCTAGCAACAATTGAAACTAATGACCAGAAAAACAGGATAATATGGAAAGGGGGGAAAAAAGGAAACAGGTTTCTTATAACCATATACAGGAGCAGCAATCTATATGCCGAAATCAACCTGCAACAAGAGAACTGAGAATAGATCTTCATATTGCATAAATTGAAACCATGAACCATGTCTAGCGCCAGATATGGACATAGCAAATTGTTCTCGCAACAAATTTGATTTAAGAATATACAACTTATCCAAGTTTTATGTTGCATACCATCACAAGCATATCAGGGGCATAAACACAGGAAAGGTAATGTATACATGAATTACTAAGTTACTAATTTCCGAAATACTGGCATAAAAGAGTTATATAGAGGATACTGTCCAACAACGTGAGCAACCGATGGAGCCGCGAGGACTGTTGAGCCATGCTCTAAACCTTAAAAAATTCCACTCAGTTTAATGCTGCCCAAACTCTTGAAAGCAATATATGAGCATCAACTGCCATCCCGGAAAATCTCCCAATAACTGTCATCTCTTGCATGTAACTAATAAATCATGCGACCACAATAAATATATTCCTGCCATTAACAGTAAATAGAATCAAATAAGAAAAAGTTGAAGTCATTGAAAAATTCAAACAATTCACATACAATTCAATCAGAGAATGGCAGAAAAAGGAAAAAAAAATCAAGAAATACGAACAGCAGTATCAATTCAATGGACACAAACAACAAAAGAGAAAAGACCCCACAAAGCCCAAGAACCAAAACCCACTATTCCAATACAAGCATTCTCAAAGAAAAAAGTTATATTTTATCAATGGTACGTTGATTAAACATGTAATGCGGATCCATTTCTGCACCCAGAACTGAACAGTATGTCTGTCAATAGACACAAATATATGCATAAATAGACAGGTAAAGAAACCTAAAATCACCAGAAGAGGATCTTCTCCGGAGAATTCTTCCTTTTCTTCTTCCTTAAAACTATTAATTTTTCTGTGGGTGTGGAGTGTGAGGGGGACGAGGGTTTCGATTTTCGATTCTGATAAACAGGCGATGACGCTCTTTTTATAAATATAATAATAATAATAATAACAAAGAAAATAAAATAAAAAATAACCCGACCCGATGTAGAACTTGACCGGTTTGAGTTTGGAGGGACCCGTTTCCAGATTCGCTCTACTATTAGCCGACCTTTTGGCAGTTGGTAATATTATATAATTATATATGTATAGTTGGTAGAAGAAAAATAAATTGATTGAAATACAAGCAAAAATAACAAGAATAATTATATTTTCACCCCTTATTTATAGTCTATTTATATAAATTATTTTTTATTTAAAAAAATTATACATACATCCTTAAAAACATCAATATTATTACATAAACTCCAAAAGTTTATAATGTAAGAATAATTTATATAAATAAACCATAGGTCAACGACTGAAAATATAATTATCCCAAAACAATTTTTATTTGATCTTCACAATGATATGAATCTTTTCAATTAAATAAAACCCGTAACGTAACTACAGTTAAAAATTATCTTTAAAAAAGGGATAGAAAATGATTTATAAAGTATGTAAAAAAAATAAATTTCAAGATATCCAAGTTTTGACATAGTAACTTGAATAACTAATTGTGGCATGTTAAACATTATCAAAATCATTTCAATTGTTAGGCAACATTTCCCACTTTTCAACTTTTTGTGAAATTATTAGTGGAAGATGCTATATATGTTGGTCCTTAAAGTGGAAAATAAAGAAGAGAATAACACAAGACATATGAAAAAGGAATCACATACAAGAACTACCTCCTTTTCAATAAAAATTGATATGACCATAGGCTTCATCATCATTTTTGCCTAACTTCCTAGATAAAGCTAGATCAATTAAATTAAAAAACAAAGAGAATTTGTAATTAATGGGAGTACAAGTTTGAAGCAGACAATTGCAAGATATTTAAATAGACTGATGAACATATTTATACATTTGAGACAGAGAATGGTAGTTCTATATATAGAAAATTATGGCTATATACAGTAGTTGAAATGAGTTCTTTTTTTCTTTTTGGTCTCATCTCAAGCCCAACTACAAAAAAATGCATTTACAATATAGTAAGGCTCCTATAAATAAGACAAGATGGTGTATAGCAGCATTGCCAACAGGTGAAGCTTATCGATCAGATAAGACAGAGGCACTCCAGGAAAGCATTACGTCCCGAGCAACAGAAGGAAAATCTGAAAGAGCCACGAGAGCAATGAGACGTTAGAAGATGCATGCAGTGAGTTTAGCTTGTACTAGCTGGAATTTTTAAGACACAATCTTCAAGTCAATTATGATGAAACTTTACCTCGTGCTACTTGTAAAGCGACTGAGGGTACATCTACTTGGTCCTCGAGAAGTCTGTATACATCCACAAGCTGCAGAAGCACATTCCTGTTAGTTATGAAGGATCTTGTTACAACAAGTTACTTATAGATTTCACATACCTCTTGAATGTGAAGCTTGGAATCTTCAGTAAGAGCAAGCAGAAGTTGTCTACGAATTCCTTCATCAATTAGGAAAAGGCGAGCCCCATCCTTGATTGTGTCTGTGAGGTCCAATTTCCTTTCAATTTGCCGTTCTCTAGATCTTTGCCTGACATAGTAAAATGCTGAACGACATAAACAGCTGAAAGAATACATGCAACTGGTGTTCATTTGTTCTTTCAGGGTTGGGGAGAAGACTACTATGAAATATTCCGTTGTCGAAGGAAAAAGAGAAGCAAAATGAGATACAAACATGTTATTTCCCTGCAATGCAGGGTTGCTGCTCATCTTTGCCACATTTTCCTTTGCTAGAATAATAAGGTTCTCGAGTCGTTTCCACTGGAAAACCCCATCTTTAAATAAAACCTGGCAAATCAAGCAAACGAGATAGTCACCAACAGCATTTATTGCTAAATGCTAATATTCCTTCTACAGATCGATCAAGTTACGATACTGGAGCATATAAGGGCCCGTTTGGTTGTGTTTTCAATGAGATTTTTTCCACTTTTCACTATTTGGGTAGTTGGGATTTTGTTTGGTCAAGCCATTTTCATTGACAATGCATTCCTATTTTAATTCTCAATTTTTTGAAATTATAGGTCACATGGGTTTGTCATACTTGTCTTATCTTGTCAACATGTCTTTTTTTGTTTCAAATTAATTAAAATTGTTTCAAATGGCAAGACTCACTTTGATTATTTTATAATTTTACATGTTCAATCAATTTGGTCATCTGTCACATCAAAAATACATATATCTATATTCAACATTCTCACACCATATACCTATATTTGAAAACAAATAATCCAAACATATTCTCAATTTTCGCACAAAAACCAATAAAGCATTTCTACACATTTTCAATTGTTGGAAACTGAAAATGAAAATGAAAACACAACCAAACGGGCCCTAATATTTCGAGCAAGGGTGGGTAAAGCACAAGAAAGCAGGATACAGATTATACTTGTAAAATGGTGTGTCTTATGGCACCCTAAATGATTGGCAGATTTTGCCAGTTGTTTCAGACTTATGTTATTACTAAAAAATAGATTATTAGAGCTCAAGCTTTGTCAATTGCCATGAAACCAGAAACTGAAGGTTGACTGTTGCTTATGATGCCTTAGCATGACATCATTTGTGCTTAGATCATGGACGATATCACATAATCAGTGGAAGATCAATATCTTCGATGAAATATGATGTACATTTTGATGCTTTATTTCAATACCAAATGCCAACAGTTGAGAGGATGAATGCAATTGGAAGTTGGAACTCAAGGAAAATAAAGCATTTGCAAGCATAAAACCCAAGAAACAGGGGACCATAGCATGTATGGCAAAAGGTGGCGCAGTAACCTGAATAAGACGTTCACGTAAAGCAGGATTAGGATCTGTGAGGAGGCGCTTAGCCACATAAGGATAGGCAACCTGGTTCAGTTATATGATTAGTTACCAACAAGAACAAGAAATTGGAAAATAGTTGAAAATGATAGGCAAGCTTGACAGGGTCAAAAGCGAGATCTTGTCATCATCCAAGAACAACTGTTTATTCGATGAATATGGTCAAGAAGTCCATTCCAGCACATGATGCTCATTAGTCCATGAAGAAAAATACTAATAAAGAAGCATTTCTCTGTTGATGCAAGCATGTTTCTATAGCTAACAACTAAATTGACCATAATTTTTATTGAAACTATTGCCATAGCTGCATCCCCATTCCTCAGCTGAGTTCAATGTGTCATTTGGAACAATCTTACAGTTTTTGGAGTGTACTACCATAACAGCTGTCATGCCTGAGCAGCACTACATGTCACAACTATACATTCAGGAAAAAGTATTGTAACTTACAATCTGGAGTTTGTGGTGAACCACAGCATCTTCAAGAAGCCAAAACCAAAAAAATAAAAGTTTGATATTGGCTTACTGACAAAATCTTTCTCCTGAAGAATCTGGTTTAAGGTGTTCTACATTCATAAATTCAACCTTTACAGACTTGATTCAGAGTTCCCTCCTAAAAAATGCATCTACTGTTCTCAAAATGACTTGCAGATATGATATCTTTAATGTAATCACAGTCTCATGCACATTACATTACAGCATCATGTACAATTGATCATGAGTGAACTGGAGGATTGGTTCTTCCAATTGCCTGGGAAAACCAAGATTGTGGTCCGAGGCTTGTTTAGTTCCCGAAAAAGCATATGAAGAGTAGAATTCAAGCATGTTTGACCAACTAAGATGCGATATGGTTTCTATCAGCTAGCATATTTTGGACAGCAGAAAATCAAGAAGCGAAATAAAGAAAGCTCAACATCAGACATGCAAGAAAACTGGGAGAGACAACTTATCCGAGTGCTTTCTAGTGATGGAGGTGAGCATAAAGGAGTGTTTTATGGTCCATTGCCAAGAGAAGAACAAAAGAAAGCGACTACTCCACGAGGTAGATCAGAGAGTAAGAAGTTAATGTGTAACTGCACTAGTTTCTTTCTTCCAGAATATTAACTTATGCTACATTCAGATCAAAGGATTAGAACTCGGATCCAAAAGGAGGACTTGGGGAAAGGATATCACATGACTTCATATCAAATGGATTTGAAATCCATTAGACTGACAGAAAACATGGTTCAAACTGGGAATTTCAAGGGCCAGAATCCTCTGTAATATGGAACTATTCCAAAGAAGTTCAATGGTTTTGTTATTATGATTTGGATCTTTAGCTCCACGACCATCAATCACAAAAATCATAGCATTTTTTATTTGTCTTTTAACTCTACAGAATATTAGTTGTAGGCATCATTCAATAAATGGCAGAAAAGTGAGCTTCTGCACAAGCAGTTCTGTGATGTCTGTATACACCTCCCATGTAATTTCAAATTTTTAGAAGGTTAAGCTTATATTTTAGACAATATCTTAAAGAGATGGAATGGGGAATTCGTCCTCCATGTCTACAAGCAGTAACCCAGTATAGAAATTAAGACTAAAGCAAAAAACAAATCACCTCAAGAAATTTAAATTCAGGCTTCAGGGTGAAGCAAATGCCTTCTTGAGTCAATAAGGAGCGAATAACAAGAGAGAACCTTTCTGGAATGCGGATAGGATAATTGTAAACTAGCTGGTTGAACTTGCCTGCAAGAAATGCAACACAGTTACTCAAAAATGCAAAAATGTTGAGTAGCAGATCATTGAAAAGCAACCTAGCAGCCCAAAGGACAGAGAACTTCATTAGCTGCTAACCATGTGGATGAAAGATAATCGTAATAGTTAGATATGCAACTCCAACATAAACGATCACGTTCATAAACCTAAGACAAAAGATTGTCGCACGTTAAAGGTGAAACATGTTGCTTCTTTTGGTCCAATAGTATTGGCAATGACTAGTTCCCAATCTTGACAAAAGAAATTGCGTCATAAGCAACTAAGCCATTGCAAAGTAGAACTGACTATAAACAAGAAGAAGAACTTGAAGAATCGAGTTAAATACAGGACATGAAATTGAACCCATGCCTGCATACAACACACACATTTAAAAAAAGAGAAACAACAGAGTGGAATCCTATCAAACAAAATAGAAATTACTGAGAATACCTGTAACAATTCTAAAGTTAAAGTCCGAAAGCCCTTTCCCAACAGAGTTCTGCCATATTGCTTCCAGAGCTGGTATAATGGGGGCGACATCAGTTCCACTAGCTAGAAAACCAAGCCTAGTAAAATCATTGGCCATCTCAGCGTAATCTTCATTTACAGCATGGACAACAGCATCTATAAGAATTTGTTTATTTTGCTGCAAAACAATTGCAAAATAAGTCGGCTAATAACTGTAATGAAACATGAAAAGGTAAACAAGGCAGCACAATGTGCTAATAGAAGTTGGCTGCTTTTAGACCAGGACATTTTTTCCAATACAGAGACTTAATAAATAAAATAGTAAAATAGCATCACCAGTTGTTCCCCATGAAGATAAAAGTACCACAGAAAGAACATTTACATTCAGTGGACAGAAATGCCGGAACACTCAGCTTCTAACTACTACGTTTTCTATCAAAGAGAAACAGGGGCATACATAAAAGAACTTCACGGAATAGCTATAACAATATTTGTTAGAATAAAGTTTTCAGATTTTATAGCATCCTTGCCTTCTGACCATGAAAAAGTTTAAAATTAAACCAAAAAGTAAAACATAATTAGAAGTGGATATCATAAACCAATACAAGCAATAAAAATGAGCAAACTAGCAGTCAATTGTGTGAAGATTAGCGAACCACAGGAGAAGAAAAGCTAAATTGTGAATTAACTGCTAATTATTCAACATTCCAATATATTACACCTGACTCAGAACAGCCACATTCCCAAAATCCACGTATGCAATACGTCCATCACGCATGGCAAAGATATTTCCAGGGTGTGGATCACCATGAAATAGACCAAACTCTAGCAACTGCCGCAAGGCAGCACTTACTCCAACAGTCAAAAACCCATCTACATCAATTCCTTCATCCTTGATTGCCTGTGTTAATGAAGGAGCACGGTTAAAAACGTATTCAGGAGCTAAGCTAACTTTCTATAAGTTGATTGACTTTCAAACCTGAGGATCTGTGCACCGAATCCCATCGATCCACTCCATCACTAACACACGTGAACCAGAAAGCTGCTTGTAAACACGAGGAATTTTAACTGTAGGGTCGTCCTTGAAATTCTCAAGAAAATCTTCAATATTACGGGCTTCCTGGGTAAACAAACAAGATGGATATTATAGGTCTCAGCACCCGCATAAAAAAGGGCAAGTTCACACCAGTGCAGTTATAATTCAGGCCTATTGTCCAACGAAACAAACAACATGAATTGATCTAGAATGGCAAAAGAAAAGAAGGATAAGAAATGAGCCAAAATAGATGCCACAGACAAGGCATTTTATTGTTAGGGCATAGCAATATTGCTAAAACTTTTTATGTATAATTGTACAAAGAAACAGTTAGATATATTACATTAACCTAGTGAATAATATGTGTGTGGCTATATATATGATTTTCTCCACCTGTATGAAGGCTAAGAGTAGATGGTCATACCAGGGTATAATCAAGCTCCTCCAGAAGCTTCTCACCAAATTCATCAACTATAAGCTCAGCATTACAACCCAGTTTTTGCAAGCTGATGCCGTTCAAGAATGATGCTAGAGTACGGAAAAGAAAAAGATCTCTATAGATAATGGGCTCTATCTCAGGCCTTTGAACCTGCAAGAAATTTAGATCTAACTTAGTTGGGGTTTATCGAAGAAACAGAAACCAGGAGGTTAAATTGTCATGAGTTTAAACGTGAAAATGAACTGTCAACAAATGTGAGAGAAACACGTGCCAAGAATAAGTGGAAAAGAGAACCGTGGTTTATAACTGCAAACGAAGAAATGGGACGCACTACTTATATATCAGAATATTTATTGCTTGTGCAAAGTAATAAAGCATGGAAAAATTCCAAATAATATGCTGCCCTGATGAATTCTTTTACATCTTCAACGAAATTCAGGAAGAGGATTTTGTGATACGTTTATCATCCTGTCCACTAAGTCTGAGTAAGGAACTTTAGCTATCACAATGATAGTTAATTACTAGCAGTAAATTGTTAAGTTATTTTATCTAGCTTCTTCATTCTGGGGCATGGGAGTATAAGTGTGATAATCAACAGATGTTATCCATAGGCATCTTTAAAGAGGAAAAATCTATGACATGCAAGAACAAACTCATATATAGAGAAACAAAAGCATCAACATGAAAATTGATTAAACTTATAGAGAACCTTAATAGCGACGTCCTCCCCAGATGACCGGAGTGTAGCCCGATAAACTTGGCCCAAACTTGCCGCTGCAATTGTTTGTGATGAAATTTTGCTGAAGACAGCCTCAAGAGGTTGGCCTAGTTCCTCTTCTATGATGTCAAAAGCTACCTACACCAATCTAGTAATGAAATGCTCAATTAAAAATAACATGAGAATATGCATCATCGAAAAGACAACCAGGTACCTGATTGGGAAACGGAGGAACATCATCTTGAAGGATGCAAAGTTCATTCATGTAATCTTCTCTAATAATATCAGGCCTATTTGCAAGCACCTGTTTGGCGAAGGGGGAAAAAGGAGAAAAAGCAAATGAATACAAAGTTGGTTAGGAAAATGTTAAATGAAAAATGCAGAGATATGCTTCAACAGCAAGCAATGAAAAGTCGGCTAGGAGTTTGAATCAGAGGATGAATTCCTAAACATTGGCATTTTGGTTATATTTGAGATAAGAAAGAAATAGACCCATCAAAACTCCAAAAAGACATTTTAGAAGACAATGTTATTTATACTCACTACTCCTTACCCCTAAACAGAGAAATGTGCTACTGAGATCCACGAGATGAGCACTGACTTGCGAGTTATAGAGAAAGCACGCTACTAATAGAAAGCAAAGTGCGAGTTTCAAAGCAGTTGCACGAAATTTTCAACCTCAAATACATGGTTTATCTTTTGGGCTCTTTGAAGTCTATGAACCCTGAAAATCATGTTTCTTTGTATATCCAACATTCTTTCATAACCAACTATTAACAATACTGTTCCTCCACATCTTCTCTTCTTTTGCCAAGTCATCCAAAATCTAAGCAATGATCAAATTACGAAGGAAAACAAAAAAGAAAAGGAAGAAGAATAAGAGGAAAGAGAGGGAAAATGCTTTCTCCCCAGTGACAAACAACATAAGCTTATGGAACCTAGAGGAAAGGAAAAACCTGTCCAGCTTTGATGAAAGATGGGCCCAAGTCACATAGGAGATTCCTCAATTGGCGAGCACGGAAAGGAACAACTTCTTCATCACGGCCCACGAAACAATCATACATCAATGTAGACCAGTAGAAACCCAAATTCCATACAATTTCCACTCCTCTACCAATTAATGATAATATTGCACCTCTTGACTCCAGTACTTTACTCCTCACCTGCACAAGTAACCAAAAAAATGTCATGCAAGACCAGGATAAAATTTCTAAAGCAAAATGTACGCAATGCTTATGTTGCTCCAACTAGTGTGTCTAGGAAGTGCAAATTTATAATCTGTCTATGGTCTGATTTTGCTCCTAACAAATAAAAAATCAACTGAAAATAATTGAAACAGAACCTGCTCAATTCACAAAACAACAATGTTCATCTATAGAGCACCATCAGATATGACTCTCAAGGATGGATTGCAACCTCTCATACATGGTCAAGAGCATCAAGGATGTCAAGATAATGCCAGCACTTCTAGCAAGAGAAAAGCAATATGTTCCAAACAATGTCTAACAAATTTCTTCACTGAATTATTATTCGAATCATATCAGTTTCAGCATTTCAAACCAACAAAGCATATCAAGATACAGCACGAGTTTGTCTATTGACAAACAAAATCTACTGGGCCAGGAGCACAACCAAGATTGAAATCCAACAAACTGATAGAACACATATTAAGGTGGGGTAAGATAATGATTCATGGCGATGAAAATGAAGAAGCACAAGCCAAAACCACGAGCCATGTAAGTATAACCTATGCCTTGATTACCGAGTTCCTCCAATTCATAATGCAAGGAGAATAAATCAACAATAAACGCACAAAAATCGAAATGAAAATTCAACAAAAATAAGTTTAAAAAAAAAACAACTACGTACTGATTCTGGGGTGTACTTCCGAAAGGGGACACAAACACCGCGTTCAATATCTAGCTGCTCCAACGCGCTGCTGCTACTTGTACTCAGGGTCTTGTCGACTTTTACCAATGAATCGCTTTGCTGAGCTCGAATTCTCACTGGTCTTCTTCTACTGTTCGTTTTAGCTGAACAATCTCGATTCAACTTCACAAACTGCCGACGGGTTTTCCGATTACTAACCGCCGGCGACAGCAACGACGAAGATGCAGAGACGCACACACCGATCGGACAAATCACTTCCATACTTCCTTCAACACCTTCCAACAAGACTAATCAAACTCAAAACGGGTGCGTGCTTGTATGTATATACGGATACGGATTCCTCAAAGTTGGGCCAATTTGGAGGTGGGTTTCTGTTCGGATTTCATGCGCATGGTGTGGATGTGATGTTGAAGGCGTGCACGCAAATGGGGATGGAGAGAGGAGCGAGTCGCTGCTTTAGAAGTTGTACATGCTTGTTTAAAAGTTGCACTTTTAATTATGTGGTGGCTGCTCTGGTATATTTCTTACACATGGAAATACTAGGACCACAATCATTCTTCTAATGTAATAACAAAATCACAACCTAACTTCTGTATTGACTAACACTTGTGACACTTGCAAATTGTGGTATGAACATTTTACAGAATGTGATTTTTGTACATAAATTGTTGCAAGAAATTAGAGACAGATGCAACTAACAAGACCTACTAAACCAACGTGCTAAAAAAGAAGAAAATAGTTTGTTTTATACAATTAACGAAGTCGCTTCTACTACTCTCCTTGTCCATCCTCTTCAATAGTTGCTCCCTCAACTTCTCCTGCTCTTTCTTGCAATTCTCTGTTTATCTCAATCGCAACATCGGCTGCAACTATAAATACATTCGAATTTGGCCCAACAGAAAGCATCATTTGCAGCCGGGATGTGAAGTTTTTGAACAAATTAGAAATACGAGTAGAACAAAGAAAATATAACAAAATCACCGGATAGACGCACCAGAAGAGAACTTGGGATAAGAACAACAAAGCCAAGAACAAAATCATAAGAGCAGGAGAGAATTTCTTGACTTGCAGGGTGATAACATACCTCATATTATCCGGAGGGACTAATGGGATTCCGACAGAAACGAAGGAGAAGACCAAGATCAAAATGATAACAAAGCAAAACTTCATCCAAGTAAAGTTAGCTACAATGTGAAAGGGATCCCATTGCGTCGGCATAGCCATTTCGGATTTCACATTGTTAATAAGAAGCACCAACACATATCTTAAATCTAAGACAGACATCTTTGACAAGTGGTGGACGTGCAAGAATATCAACCTAAGCTTAGTTACATTTACATGTTGTTTCTGTTTGTTTCACTATCAGTATTTATACTGAATTTCTAAAGCATACACTTTTTATATGAATTGTATGGTGCAGACTTTGCTGATCAACTTTAAGTAATAATTAATAATATCTCCATGTACTAATTTTATTAAACTATGAAAAGCATAGTACTTGTATAGTTCTTGATTTTCCTTTTAGGATGATGCCTTCTGTCTGGGTATCTCGCCTATTGACCATAAGCAAAAGGGCATTGTAGGTTAGAATTCAAACCATCCAGATTGAAGGTGTACGAGATAAAACAAATTATTAAAGTGGCACCATTAAAACTCAACTCGGCATGCGATGCCTTAACGCGGACCATTAAGTAACTCCTTTTTGAAAATGTTGTTCATATCAATATATAAGTAGATCTTTGTTGTTTTTTCTGCTGAATATTTTATGTTATTTTTAATTTTAAAAATCAAATTGATGTAATTTTTTTAGATGGGTCCAACTTGATTTGATTAGATGTAATTTCACACACAAATTTGTTTAGATCTGATCTTTTTAGATGTAATGTGTTAAACAAATGGCTTCGATACTTCAATTCTCCTCTTACCCCAAATTTGTTCTATTTACTTTGTTAAAGTTTTGGTATTTTCCTTTTTATTTTGGGCATTCTAGTAAATTTACAGCACCACTTAACATGATGATGATATGTTATGCTGACTCAATTATTTTGACTGATGTGTAATGAGCGTAAATATACTTGCCCATTCAAATTAATGTTGTTTATTTATTTTTATTTTTTTTAAGTTTCACTATTATTATCAGAGCTTTTCTTGTATCTATCTATACTATATTAAAAAGAAAATTCTATTTTTACTCACAAAGGGCAGTTACTTACACTGCAAAACTAACTTTTTAAATTTATCAAAAATATTACTTATATATTTTTCAACGAATCCTACTCGAATTCTTCTTCTCATCTATATATCTATATTAATATAAAAAAGAATTATTTTTTACTCACAAACGGTAATTTTTGACACCGCAATATCAATTCTTTCCTTGCTATAATATATTTAAGTTAATTTTATTTATTTATTTATTGAAAGGTGTTTTATTTTACCTCAACCGTTGCAAATGACGAAGTGGTCTGGCCTTACAATCCTACGAAGGGACGTTCCTCGCAACGAAAGATGCTGACTCACAGAAAGCAACTGGGAGTGGAACTCCCCTAAGCTTGGAAGTTGCTGATAGTATTACTTTTCTCACCACTCATCTTTTCTAGTAAACGCAACTCACTGTCTATGTCTTTTTCATACATCGTATTTTTTAAAATTTAATATAATTATAGATACATCATTGTTATTCAAAAACTTGTCATTGTCTTTTTTTTTTAAAATTTGATGTAATTGTAAATGTTTTTCATTATTCGAAAATAATCATTACATTATGATAATAATATCTGTTCAGCAATAAATTCATTATATTATTTTCTACTGGCATCATCCAAATTATATATTGAATTGGTCAAAATGCCCTTTTAGACCCGAAATTATAAGATACATACACACACATATATATATATATATATTTATAATAATATCCATACAATATCATAATTCTATATTCGTTTTTTTAGATAATGTCTGTCTAACATCAAATTTTTTATATATATTTTTTTTAAAATTAAAGTTTCAATAAAAGTAAAATTAACATGTTTACCTTACCATCCCAAGATTATATAATAATGTTATATACCGGGATGGCGATGAGGCAAGTCTAGGGTAGGATTGGCAAAACCTGTGACCTACCCAGCCAAGCAAATTTTGGATCCGACTCTTCCCCCAAGTTAGACATGAAAGATCCAGTTAATATTTATAAAATATTAAAAAAAATGATGTTACCGTAATATAAGCTAATAATATCATTGAAATGTTAATATTTCTTTTTTTCGAGAAATTTATATATACATGTTATTGGCATTAAAATATTATATTATATTTATTTACTATCGAAAAAAAAATTGTACATACATATATATAATACACAAAAAATAGTTAAAGAAAAAGGGGGCGAGCTCGAATACATACCACTAAGACCCCATTCCACCCTGTAGCACGTTCAAGGCTTCAAAAACCGCCCCGACTTAGGCCCCAACCCATTGTCATCCCTAATCAAGAGCATCAAGAATCATATGTTATTAACAAAAATAAAAATATATATATATTAAAACTAAATCCTATATTATTAACAAAAACTATTCGAAATAGTACGAATGCGCATATATTATACTATCTCCGTAGTATTTTTTTTTTGTTTAATTTTTTAAAAAAATAAAAAAGTATTTTTCTCTCTTTTTTGTTTTAATATTCGAGTACTATACTCATACTCTATATAATCAGAGGATGCTTATTTATTACACTTGGAAATACTAATTAAGACCAGAATCATTCTTCTCATATAATATAAGGTAATAATTTAATAATCATAATTCCAAATCTGGTTTTTATAATCTACTTATAAAAAGAGTATAAGTAGAAACTTACAAAAAAAGAAGACAAATAAATAAATAAATAAAAAATCGTTCTATACGGCCAATAAAGTGGATTCTGTTTTGATTTTGGACGTCTGTCTTTATCATCTATTTATACATGAGAATTAATTCCTAAAGACCTCTGCACTTTTCATCATTAATTAATTCCGAAACTCTTGAACATTAATTAATAATTACTAGTTCATTACTTGTACTTGTTTATTAGATAAATCTGGGTCAGAAATCACCTAACTTTCATAGGAACAGCACATGCATGACTTGAGATTCCATGGGTGATACGTCTTTTGTCTGCTTCCTACATTATTGTACTCTGCCATTACATTAATTTAGAGAAAATTGTAATTTTAATTCGAATTATAAAATATAATTTTTTATTATATATATATATATATATATATGACATTAGTTTATTTGTTTGTGCTCAATCTGACTCAGAATTCATACAGAAGGAGGGACGACGACAACCGTCCTGCAATAAAGAAAAGTTGACCCACACGGGCCGTGGCATTATCTACCTTTTGACTCTTTAATGATGATGCTGACACAAAAGTTTATCCCAGGATTGAATTTGACATTACTTACCACTTAAAAGGTTTAGGGTTGGTTTGGTTTGAATGAGATAAGAAGGGGAAGAAAAGAGACAGGGAGGAGGAGAAAGAATAATAATTTATTTTTTTTTTAGTTGTTTTGTATGATTGGAATGAGAGTAAATTTTAGATACTTCTACTTGTTTGGTACGAGAAAATAGATTGAGAATAAAGACTATTTTTTATAAATTTACTGAATAACCATTCTCATTTTATATTAGAAAGTATACAAATTAAGATTATACTAATATAATTTTAGTACATCAAAAATTTAAAAATCTTATTAGTAAAAATATTTATCAAACAAGAACAAGAGTATATTTTATTAATACAAATATTTATCATTGATGTCGATGTAGTAGTTTTTCAGCAATTTTTTGTTATCTTTTCTCTAGCGATTATGTACGGTATTTATCAGCGGGAAAGATAAAAGAATGGAAGAAATGAGTAGAGTAAATAAAAATAAAATATATACTTTTTTGTCTTTTTTACCTTATACTCCATTTTTTGCCCTAACCAAACATACCCTAAATTAGAGTTGGTATTTCATGATATTTGATATAATTATGAATATTATATTATAATTTGAAAGGACTAATTAAACTTCATTTTACCCAATGTGTTTTCCTAAAATAAGTTAAAAATTCCTCTGTGTTTTACTAAATTTAGCACAAACCCCCCATTCCGAAACTAACGGCAGGTGGGGTGCATCTTTACTAATGCAAAAAGAAAGGCCTCTACTCTCACAGAGAACCGTTAATGACACAATCAACACTAATTTTTAAATATAAAATAATTATACATGAAATTAGATAATTTTAAAAACTATTTATAATTATTTTTTTATTTTTTTTATAAAAGTGACTCAATATCATTTTAACTCCATTATACACCAATTCTTATGTTATGTTGATAGTACTTTAATTTTTTTTTTGTTTTTAAAATGTATTTTATTAATTTATATATTTTATTTTATTAATAATATATTTTAAAATATAAAAATTTATTTATTATATTGTGCCGAAAATGATGAGTCACGACGGCCAGTAATTAACAAGGAAAAGAGGAAAGAGTTAGGTGATGTATATGGGCTATATGTATCCGCACTCTAAAGATTTCTATTGCCTATAACTAAATAACGACTTTACACTACTCCTTACTCCATCAAGAGATTTCTTTATATCGTGTTTTGACGACACTGCATGAACCGGGTTTCACCACTACTAGTTGTCTGCCCCCTCCGGGGAATGGTGGTTGGCTGTCCATGATAAACAAACAGGCTTGTACGGACCCTGATCAATTCTACTTTTTTCGTTTGTCTTATTTTAGTAATATTTAATACTAATATTAAAAAAACATATCTTCCAAACTCACAAATAATAATTAATCATACAGACTCATCAATTTTTTATAAATTTAAAAATACCATTCAATTGATAAAATTCAAGTTTTCAAATTTCATATTAACTTATAAATTAATTTTCTTTTTTAATATAATGTATCCAATTATACATTTTATTTTTATTTATAATATATTTTAGAAAAATATTATTTATTGTATACATGTAAGAATAACATATTGTAATGACTAATAATAATAATTAAAAAAAAGTAAAATGGGAAAAATTGGTGTGACGGTGTGATTCGTCTAATATGTGTAATTATGATGATTCAGATACATATATATAAATATTAAATAAAAAAAATAAATGTCATGGTTATAATTGATAAATTATTTTATGAACTTAAAGTATTATTATGGAATATTTTTGTACTTTTATGTATAATTAAAAAGCGTTCTTTTGGTGTATTCAAATTGTTTTTTGTAATATCATTTTTTATTTTTTAATTATTTTATTGATTCTTATTTTTCCTTCTCTCTTCTCGAACTCCCGTTGATTCGATAATATTATTTCAAAATAAAATACTTATTATTTAATTAAATACATACAAAATATTAAAATAATATAAAATTTTAAAAAATTAGTCACAGAAAATATACATGAAAAAAAGGGAGTGAGAAGTTAAATAAAAAAATATACCAAAAAAAAGAGAGACACACTCTCTCTTAATATATAGTAGATTATTAATCAGAAAATGCGACGTAAGTTTATTAGGATGGGCATACAAGATGACCCCTATGATATTACAAATGAACAAATTAAAAAAAAAAAATAGCAATTTGCTTCACCATACTTTTTAAAACGACCAATTCACATCTCTGTCTAAAAAGGTAAATTGTTTCATTTTGAAAAAAAATACAATGAAATAAAATTATTGTATTTTAAAAAATATAAAGAAATAAATTGCTAAATAATTTTTTATCGAGTGACAATTCACTCATTTACATATGTGTTGCATTTTTAATGATATAAGTATTAAAATCATTGAATAAACGTACAAAGTTGTGGGAAGAATAATGAAACATGGCATTTTGCTGTTTGTGATTTAAAAATGTTAATGATGATCAGAATCGTCAAATCTTAAAGTAAAGTACGACATCACATCTGGTTGATTATTAAATAAAATCGTATTAAAGTTAGTGAAGTGATGTTTGGTTTATTCAAACGGTGCCTCTTTATTTATATATAGTATCTCAACATGTCTATGATTAGACACTTGAAATTTTTCTTTTTGTAATTGTATTTATAAAAATCACTTATCTAAGAGCAGAATTTTTGAAAATACTCCCTTAATATTATTATATTACCACGTTTTATTTAGGCAAAGTTATATATATTTTTATGAATGTATAATACACGTATAAAATTGTACTAACTAAAAGAAAAATACATTTCAAGTGGTAAGGTTCAGGTATCGATGTTGTGGATTTTAATATATTTTATTTAGTTACTTTTTATTATTTATAATTATTGAATCAGTGAATCTGTAGACTGTAGCTAAATGTATTAAAAATGATAAAATTAACTCTATCTATCAAAGGAAAGAAAGAAAAAATAAATGACTTTGGTGTTTAAAGTCCTAATTATAGTGATTATTTAATGGTGGCCGGCTTTAAAAAGGTAATTTATGCAAAAAGGTCTTTTATGCAAAAAGGTCTTTTGTCTTTAAATACGCAAGTCACTGCTTATTATATATTTTTTGGAGTTATCTTTTACAATTATATGTGCTTCAAAATAAATTTTTTCAATCATTTCATCAATCTAATCCAACAATCCGACCATTCCAAAACACTGCTATTCACACAACAAGCATCAAAGGGCTACAGATGCATCATGTGGCCTAGTACGACCCAGTACAATTAGCCACTATAGATATAGGTGTCCTCATTTGTAAGGTATGCATTCACTGTGTTTAGATCCAATATTGCTCTTACTTATAACCTACTTTTACTTAAGCTTTAACTTAGTCTTATGGATCTGTAGCCCACTATAGATCCGTAAGACTAATCGTATCGTAAGTTATCTTACTAAGAGATCTAGTTCGAAGTGTTCAAGAAGAAGATAATTGCTCAGGCACATCTCTTTGATGTGGCATTCAAAGTGTATAGTGGGCCTGGCCGACTCAACACCGGCACGGACCAATCCACTATTGTTCATGACCAGTTATGGAGTGGTCTCAGTCCTTTAAATGAGCCCCAACTGGGTCTATTTATAAATTCAGACCCAAATCATGAACCAGCCTGGACCAGGTCTGGAGTAGGTCCGAATGTACCTATTTTTCTATTATTTTTTTTTTATGAAATTGAAGTTTTCTTACAAATACTTGATTTTATGGTTGTTATGAAATAAAACAAATAATAAATTGAATTACACAAAAATTCATAACCAGAAAAAATAATAATTAAGATTATATAATCAACTTATATAATAATTTGAGGAACAAGCTTACAATAATAAACTTAGACAATAGTAAATTCAGAAAGAATTTAAAATAAACGAAAAGTATTAATGAACTAAAGTATCAAAAATTTAGAAGTAGAACAATAAAAATAATAATTTTCAGAGTCTCAAAAGTATAAAAAAGCTACTTGAATAGTTAGTTTAGGAGAATGAAAATTTAAATTTATATATATGCCTTATTTTTATAAGAAAAATGGCCAAACATGCTCAGACCAGCCCGCCTCAAAATCAGGTAATCTTAAGCCACTGTGATGAGCTGGTCCCAAATTTCAATACCTTGAACCGCCTGATCCCAAGTGAATTTAAGTTATTAGTTGATGAGCTAGAATGTAGCAAGTATAGAGAGTGATTATTGTTGTTTATACATGCCAAAGTGTGTACTATTTAGTGAATGAATATATTGTCTATTTATAGAGGAAGAGGGATAAGGTCATCTATTTAAATTCTCCCATTTTGAGCCAACTGATTCAGCCAAGATTCTGGGAACATCATTTTCACATTTCTCTAGGTGGTTAGCCGGTTGATTGTTGATCTCTAGGAACTTTCTTCCTAAATTTCTTTCAGAATAACTAGGTTGTTTGTGTAATAAGCTTTACGCTTCTAAGAAATAAGGATATATTTGAATTTAAATTTATTTATATTTTTTTAAACGTTAAATTTTTTAAATCATTCTCTTGCCGTTGCTCAAATCTTTCGCTTACTATACGTTGGGTTGTATTACAATATCTTTTTTATTTTTTCCCCTTATCAAAAGCGACGAATTATATGATTATATGAATATCTCAAGTAACTACTGAACTAAAACATCACTAATGATTATTTTGATTTCTTAACATATAATTAGTTGAAAGAAAAGTTTATAATTGTTTAGTAATGAAATGTTAATATGATTTAATATACTTAGTGATCGTGCTCGAAATCCGCGATCACGAGGGTAGATCGATATTAGCCACGTATCCTTACTTGATCTAGTGTTTGGGCCCTGAGAATGAAAATATGAACGTGAGGCTTGTCGGATGCGTCTCCGACAACGACCCTCCGACGCTCAAGTCAGGTATGATCAAAGTAAAAATGTGCTATTCCAGAGGTATGGTCGTAAATGATAAAGAACAGTTATCTCTATAAATGCGTTTCGGGGTATTTATAATTTCAAAGGTGCACGCTGGTTAGTTCCACGTGTCGCCTATCCACGTTTTGTACTCTTAATTAGACGGTCCATTATTAACGTGGGTCTCTTGCTTGCCGGGCTGGTTCTCCCTGGCCCGATTTTATGTGTGCGGGTCCTTTGCAGGTGAATGTCCAAAAATACCCTTAATGAAGGTTATTTTTGATAAATTGAGGTATCCCTCCATCACTTAGAATGCAAAATTAGAACTTTTGCTCGACATATGATTGAATTAAATTGAATCTAAAAGGAAAGGATATATTTATTTTCTTTCATGTTGCAAAATCAAAGTTTTTTTTTGACAAAGTAAATATTGTTTTCGTAAAATATAGATAAGTGTATATATATAACATCGTAACAATGAAAATATGAGGACAGCTATGAGTTCCAGACCCGGACCAATTTTTACCCAATTTTGAGACCATTAAATCAACAATGTCCTTTTTATGCTCAAAATGGAAAAGTACATATATATATATATATATATATATTTATGAGATTGACAACAGATAAGTGGCAGCACTTAACCAAAATGGATGTATATATAGCAACAGGCACATGAAGGAGACAATTCCTGACAAACTACTACAACATTACAATTTTAGGACAATCCCAATTATTATGTAAGATTTATATAAAATAGTACATAAATGATTGTGACTGTCTTGAAAATTAAAACTTTTTGATAATTAGCCAGTTACACCTGCGTTGTACCCGCTTCAAGATTTGCTTGCTCGAGTTCTACTCCGTCCTCATGATGCAGCCCTCTGATGGGCTCGACAGGGCTCGTTGTGGTGATCAATATGTTGAAGTCGGGAGCTAGAGATAGTATCGCTTGAGCCCAGTATACGAAGCTTCTGGATACGTCGAAGATACAAGAATAGCATAAAAAGAAGAACAGAATCATGGGATAGACGTACCAGAATAGAAGTTGTGGGAAGAATAAGGAAGCCAAGAAACAAGCAAGAAGAGAGGCAGAGAAACTCTTCATCTGCACCTGAATGTATCTCAAGTTGTTTGGAGGTACTGTGAATGTTGGGATTGCAATGGAAATGAAGGAGAAGATGAAGAGAAAGATGGCAAGAAGCCAAAACTTGGTCCAACTCAGATCACTTGCCACATCAAATGGATCCCATTCCCATGGCATTGCTGTTTGTGATTTCAATATGTTAATGATGATCAGAATCGCAAATCTTAAATCCAAGTGCGACATCACATCTGTTTGATCGATGATTGGATAAAATTGTACACACATGTGGTTTGCTGATCAAATGTGGCGCCTTTATATAGTATCTCAACATGTCGATCATCAGAAATCACATAATTAAGAATACCCTTGTTTGAAAAATTATTAATGTCGTTCGATTTTAACGATCGTCTAACAATTAGCTCATTCCGTTAGGTTTTCATCCATTTTTTGGTGGTAAACTGACCAAAATGTCACTGTTGACATTTTTTTGAAAAAAAGAAAAGATACAGTAAGAGCATTTATAGTTGACAGTCTCGTACTTCTATCCACAGATTATATAATTTCATCAAATATCAAAAGAATATTGATAATTTTTTTAAATAATAAAAAGGTATTCGTAATTATTCTAACTTTTGGACCAATATTTTGAAACACAGAATCTGATCATGCATGCCTCCTAATTCATACAATATTGTGAAATATAAGATTTATGCATATGAGTACGTAATCCTTTGACTTGAATTCTAATTAGCACAGAATTTAATACGACTAAGAAATTTCTAGGCAAATACCTCGTTTACTTTTTTCTCTACCGACAATGACATGTAATCTTGTTATTTAGGTCAAGATAAGATGATATAGCACTTGTTCGATTTTTTTAATACACACACTCACCAATAATTGCAACTCATGTGATACCTTTGATTTAATTTAATGTAATTTATTTTCTATAATATTATAAATAAGTAAATTATTCTTCTGAAATTATTTGATTTTAAAAAATACGGGGAGGAAGAATAAATTATTGTGTTGTTAAAAACACAAGGAATTAAATTGCTAAATCTTTTTGATAGGAGAATAATTTGTTCATTTGTAATATCACAAGGGTGTTGCTTGCATTTTTCCCTATACATGTCATAATTTAATATTTAATTAAAAATCAATAAATAGTTACTCAAAATTGATAAATTAAATTAATGAGATGTACATGAATTGAGAATTATCAATTATAAATAATTAACCAAAGAGATGGTTATTTTTAAATGAAATAAGATAAAGTAAAGTGTGTTAATCAACTCAATATTATGTAAATCATATAAAATAATTAATAGGCTTTTATTGAGATTGAGATTGTCGTTCAAAGTCCTAACTCTATTGATTCTTTAATCATAGCTGACTCAAAAGCCAGCCAAGCTGTTGTTTGCCAGCTTCCTCATTACCTGATTGTATTTGAATTGAAAATTTTTAAATTATGATTTAATTTTAATTTTTTTTATATTGTATTTTATTTGAATATAGATGAATTTTACTTTTTTTTAAAGAAAAAATTGAGTTATTCTTTTTTATTTATTTTACCAAATAGTTGTATCATTTGGTTGAAATGATGTGTTCACTAAGTAAAACCCTTTGAATGAAACAACTGTCCATTCGATGAAGTGGTATATCCTTGGGGTGAAATGATGTGTTGTTCTCAAAATTTATAGTGTTACTATTTTAAAATTTTAAGTCCTTATATCTTGGAAGACAAATTACCATATCCATTAGTGTCAGAGCGGAAAAATAATTATTTTAAAAATAAAGAATCTAACTCTTACCCAACTTAATAATACACAAATTCTGCGTATCCCTAAATTACCAACTTTTTTTGCACAAGAATTTTATAGGAAAAAAGTGGGTGGGTATACCAAATCTTCATATCACATTTCTGGGACGTTGACATAAAGTAGCCAATGGAAATTGCATAAAAGCAAGGAGGAGTATACATAATAGTTTGGCACTACTCGAAAGTGGAGTCATTTTACTGTCCAATCGGCCTGCTATATACATGAAATCAAATTTAATTATAATTATATATGATTAAGTAAATTTATTATTATATAGTAATAATATTTTTCATATGATATTTGTTAGGAATATAATATTTCATTGTGTGGTGGAGTGTTGTTTCATTTTGATGATCGTAATTTAATTAAATTTTGATGAATTTGGGTTTATTAATATGAAGTTAATTTATTTTAATTAGTATATAACATCGTGATTTTGTGAATGGGGTGTGTATTTATCTTTAGGTAAATTATAAGGAGTTTTTTTAAAATTTATTTTATAAATATTTATTTGTTATATGAAAAATTACAAATTTTTTTATAATATTCTCTTATGGCAGCTTATTAAAAGTAAATATTTGCTAACGTATTTATATTTTAAAATAATATTTATAAATTTTTAAATAATAAAAAAGTATTTTGGGGGAAGACACTAAATCAAAGTTTAGACTGAGTTGACATTTTGCAGGCTGTATTCTTGTCTAGCGGGGATTTTCTTCCCTAATTCCCCCACCCCGGATTAAAACCCTAATTTGATTTTCTCCCTCACACAGTTCCAGTGAACAAATTGAAGCTTCTTTTCGCCGTAATCATCCAGTACCAGCGCCAACATGAGTATTTCCTTCTCCATTAACTCGAAACCCCAGTCCAATCGCATCAAGAAACCCTCAGGGTCCGTCTCCGATGCCGCTGCAGACGATTCTTCTGCCATAAGCTACGTAACGGAGTTCGTTCCCGGCGAAGCTCCCCCGGCGCGGGAATCGAGAATCAAGCCTATTGCCCCGATTCCCAACGAGTGGCGCCCAACTAAAAAGCTCAAGAACCTCCCTAATCTCCCCCAGATATCGCAATCCGACGGTGCTGATTCCGCCCTTCAGTTCGAGCTGGATCCCGGCTCCAAACCAGAAGCTTCAGATAATTCCATGGGTTATGGCCTTAATCTCCGCCAACCATCGGCTACCATGAACGCAGGCCCCAATCGTGATCGTGGGGAAACTATTTCCGACTTGGAGTTGAGGAAATTGAGAGAGGATCTGGAGAAGCTTCCGGAGGATCCTGGAATGGATGAGTATACGGATGTCCCAGTGGAGGGGTATGGTGCAGCTTTGTTGGCGGGGTACGGTTGGAAAGAGGGTAGAGGCATTGGCCGCAATGCTAAGGAGGATGTAAAAGTTTGTGAGGTGACAAAGAAGACAGGGAGAGGAGGGTTAGGGTTTACTGGAGAACTCCCAGAGAATCGGATTGATAGTGAGGGTAATGCTGGTCAGAATCTGGGGACTGCAAATGTTGGGCGGGAAAAGATGGAGGACCGGAAAGAAAAGAAAGGATTTGGTGTTGGAAAAGAGGTGAGAATAGTGAACGGGAAGGAGATGGGAATGAAGGGTAAAATTGTTGAGGTGCGGAGTGGTGGTGATTTATTGGTTTTGAAGATGTCGAGGAGCAATGAGAAAATAAAAGTTCGTCCTAGGGATGTAGCAGAAGTGGGTTCCGCAGAGGAGGAGAAGTGCTTGAGAAAATTGAAGGATTTGAAAATTAAGGAGAAAGATCCTAATCAAGATAAAAGGGACAGAAATATTTCGAGGAAGAGGGGACAAGAAGAAGAAAAGGTTGCAAGAGAGAGAGTACATTGGCTGAGGAATCATATAAGGGTAAGGATTATAAGCGAGAAGTTGAAGGGTGGGAGATTATTCCTGAAAAAGGGAGTTGTGGTGGATGTTGTAGGGCCAGGGTTGTGCGATGTATCCATGGATGAGAGCAGGGAGTTAGTACAAGGGGTGGAACAGGAACTATTGGAGACTGCACTTCCAAAACGTGGGGGCCCAGTGCTTGTTTTGTATGGTAGGCACAAGGGTGCATATGGGAGTCTGCTGGAGCGGGACTCAGAGGAGGAGACAGGCGTGGTTCGAGATGCAGATACACATGAGTTGCTCAATGTGAGGCTTGAGCAGATTGCCGAGTACACAGGAGATCCAAGCGATATTGGTTATTGATAACTTTATCCTGTTGTACGTGTGAGGCATCTCTGTTATGGATATTGTCCGTGGACGTTAGGCATAATTTAAGCCTTCCCATCAGCTGATTATATAGAGAACTTTGAATCTCATCTGTTCTGATGTTGTCATTCTTGTTGATGCAATTTAATGTGTCTCACCATGGTCAAGGTGCTTTTGGTATGCTTACATGTATTAGTGACATTTTATATACTTCAAGCTGGTTACTATGAGAGACTACTGAATTACTATATTCTTGAATGTTCAACAGCTTTTGTTTGCAGCTGAAGCTCCTTCCTTCTGCTGCTAAGTGTTTCGGAAATGTTTTGTGTTTGAAAAAATACCATTTGAATGATATAGATGTACTTATGTGCTTAGTTGCTTTTACGTCCATCAAGAGAGAAGAGATTCAGGGCTGCTGCCCTCAACATTTTGTTAACCTGGTTGGAAAAGTTTTCTCAGTAATAACCATAATCGGCTTCAAAGTATGACCAATCCTTCCTCTGGCTGTGTTTGTTCTCTGTGTACTTGTATTATTTTGACATTGTACACACCGATAATGTTGGAGTTTCTCCAATGATACCCTCTCCATTTCATAAGTGAACATCAACTTTGATATATCCTCTCAGTCATAGATAATGTTCAGTTATCACAATTGTATATAGCTTGTATACGATAATGTTCATAACACTATAGCTAGAGATAAAAAAAGTGAACTTTTAAGACGTGATTTCCTGATGAAATATTTTCTTTTATCTGTGTTTGGTAGAAGTGCCCTCTGCCTGTGGCAGCATTGGCTGGAGAATGTTGGGTGTTTCATTTTTTCATCACCTTGTGCCCATCACATCCTCTGCTCTCGTTTCAACCTTTTGATTCTGCCAATGTCTATTGCTGTGAATGGAATCATCCTCCAAGCACCAAATGAATTTATTGGATCATCAATCCTCATTATGTGGCTGGACCTGGCAGAAGTGCCAATTCAACAGTCTTTTTAAACATGTATTTGTAATTTATCTTCTTTTGAGAGACTCAAAATGTCAATAGAGTTTTCCATCAACTTAGAAACCTTGATCTCATGAAGCAATTGTTTTCCCAACTAAGAAATGCAAGATGTGATCCATCATATTCATGAACAAAAGTTAACGACAGGTTGCATGCCATTTCCACGTTCTTCACAATATTGGCTTGTTCTTGCAACTTTCTCATTGTTTTGCACTATTGATAGAGTTGTAATGCGCTCCTGCAAAGCCACTGTTTTCGCATCTGCTAAGACTTTACACTGCTGGTCGCATCTGTTTCCCGAATTCATCTCCACGTGTCCCTCTCCACAAGTGTGCTTTTCACCCTCATTATTTTGCAGCATCTTTGTTTCATTGTACTTGCGGGTCTATCTTGGCATGGGTCTGAATCACGCTGTAGATTGTGATTTCCAGAGTATGCATCCTCCCCAGCTGATGATTATATTTATCCATTTTTGCAGGTTAGAAAGTCCACAGCGGCACAAGTAGTCAATAGCTGATAAACTAATTTCCAATGCGAAACCACGAGGAAGCAAATGGCTTGACGCACGCATGTGTTTGTCATAGTGAATTATTAGCGTTCACAGTGGGAAAGCTTCAGTTTGACCTAACAACTAAACTCTCGATCGAAATTGTTTTTTGATTTTGTTATAGTGATAATGATGTCAGTAACCTACACTGAATACCATTTTTTAACTAATTATGATTTTGAAAGTATTTGACAAACTCACAATATGATTACTTTTAGATCATTTAAATAAAATAATCTACACCCTATCAAAGTCAAATGAAATTTTCCGTCATAATTTTACAAAAGTATTTGTCAATAATAAAATCAATTACTAAAAAATTTTATGGAAAATATTATTCAAAAAATAGGCCAAACGCACCATTATGATGTTACAAGTGTCTAATAAATTTATAATCTCATATGAACATGGAGGTGTTTCTCACAACGGTCTCATCAAGCCAAAGAAGGGAAACCAACAAAAAGAGAGCAGCAAAATACGGCCATACACGGATTTCAAAAGAAAAACCAGCACTTACAATCAACTAAATTTCGATCAAATAACTATACGTCAATGGTAGGGAACATTCAGACCAGCAAATTCCATCAGCACCTAACAAACGAAGCCAGTGTAAAAGAAGTAGCTCTCCACCAATCCATTGAAATATAGTACAGTGACCCCAATCCACTAAACTACATCATGCTGAACATAAAAACCAGCACTCCCTTCACCCGCTTCTTCCTGTGAAGACGTACCCCAGAGAGAGGCCTAATTCAACCACGCACCATAACTGCCATCTCCGGCACATTCAGTATTTTACACAATATTAAAGTTCAGCCAATTGTACCATCAAAGAGAAGCTAAATCAGATCGGCCACGTTCATTGGCATTTCATCAATCTGCGTACTGTAGTACTGCTCAATATCTCTAAGGATTTTGATGTCATCACTTTTGACAAAATTTATTGCGACACCCTGCATACAGCCATGGAACCCACATTACATGAACTAGATATCTGTGAATGTCAGCAGTGATGGAGATGAAAGTGGGATTCTTCTGAACTAAGAGATGAAATGAAATTGAACTTAAAATGTTCAATCTATTTTGGAGCACGTATGGCAATTCATGAAACAACGATGAACTGAAGTAGACCATGAAAATTCCAAGATCTTGCAATATCAAAATCCCACCCCAGGCTCTTCCCTGTCTCAACTTTTAATGCTTGGTGAAGTATCTTAAAATAAAACACAAAGATCACAGGCCCTTAAAGGAGCGAGAAATTACCTTTCTCCCAAAACGACCAGATCGTCCGATGCGATGAATGTAAAGTTCTCGATTGTTAGGAAGATCATAATTAATCACCAGGGATACCTAGGGGACACAATAGAAAGACAACAAATGAATACTTCTTCAAGTGTGTATAAATTTGGTTAGAAAGGTAAAAGAAGGAATGAGATGAAAGCAAAAAACAAATCCTACAACATCATCCTGTTTTCAGAATACCACTACCAGTGCACTGTACAAAGTACTGCAGAAAAATTATCCAACATCAGTTGACAAAAGAATAGGTCAATGTCCTGAATATTATAATGACGAACATCAACTGAAATACTATTGCCCAATTCTAAGAAATAACATTGTTAATCAACATTAGGATTGTGCAGAACTTCATATAGGGGAAGTCCAGGACTCACAAAAACATAATACATGAGACTTAAATAATGCTCAAGTAATAATGAAATGTCCAAGTCCATATTTAATTCTGAACACATCCAATTTTTCACTTTGTCATCTTTCATGGGCTGTGAGATTTTTCTCAGAACAAAGTTCCATCTCCACCTCTCTTTTGCTGAATCCAATAAAAATACAACACTTGGGCAACAGAATTGGAAGGAAAGAAACT
>NC_026150.1:18701395-18709113 GCF_000512975.1 Sesamum indicum
CCTAGCCCACACATCTGTTGTGATAAGAACCCGCGTCTGGCCAGATCGAAACTCTCCCATAATTGCATCACGCTCCTTTTGCGGCATATCTCCATGCATAGACGAGACAGTAAAGTTATTCTCACGCATCTTTGCTGTAAGCCAATCCACCTGCCACATGCAAAGGAGAAGGAATAAAATGGCAGGCATAGTAACTGCTTTGCATATCAGTTACTTGGAGCACCATGACCTCACCTCTAACTAAATGTATCTCCACAGGTTCCTGCACCTAGTATTAACCACATTTGTGTAATTCCTCTAAAGATCCGTGAATTTTCAGGTTATGCGTATTTGATCAGAATGAAACTTCTTTCATATCCAGCACCCCACTACCCTAGTGTTACCGGTATGTTATACATAATCCTGCTTATTGTCTTACTATAATAAAGCTGCAACTGCAGCCACAACGTTAATTTCAGGAAGTATTATTTTCTGAATAGTTTTAGAGGCTCCTTTCTATATCAAAGTGGAAGATAAAAACACAAAATAGACTATGCGTTCGAAGCCTACACAGGAAACCCGAACACTCAACAAGTTGAACAGTGGCAACAACTAATACCATGTTAAGAAAGGAGAAGTAACCAAAGACCACAAACAAGTACTCAAGATTTTATTGGTTCCACCAAATTATTTATGCTTAGCATAATCATACCAAGAAACAGGGAATTGTAAATAAGGAGAAGATTGGAAAATTTTTTACACGATCATCAATAGCAACAGTAATACTGAACAATGCGACACCAGAAATATTACCTTCCGCTTTGTGTTACAAAAGATAACGGCCTGGGTAATTGTAAGGGTATCATATAGATCACACAGAGTATCAAATTTCCATTCTTCTCTCTCTACAGCGACAAAGAATTGCTTGATGCCCTGTTACAATAAAAATGAAAATCAGAAAATGTGAAAAAAAACAGAAGATCTGATGTGGAGCCCACATCTTGACAGCCGAAGGCTTTTTTTTAACATAGGAAAGGTGTTTATATCTTTCTTATTGCCAAGGAAGAACAGGGAGAGCATAATGAGCTAAATAGATGACACTACCGCTTCGGTCAACATACATGTAGGCATACTAAATAGCTCTCCATTGCTTCTGCTATTTTTAACCACTGCTATTTGCTAATAATGTAGCAGAATGGGACAAGAGGCTTGAAATATTTTTCATACAGTTACCCCTTTCCACACACCCTTCCCATCCTCTACAGTAGGATAAAAGATAATTACCATTAATTAAAAAATAGAAATAAAGGGAAACATACCTCGAGGGTCAATTCATCACGCTTTACAAGGATACGAACCGGATCAGTCATGAATTTGCTAGTCATCTCCAATATTTCATTTGGGAGGGTAGCGGAGATTAAGACAACCTAAAACAACAATTATACATATTAAATAATATTAAAGGAATCAGCCATATGCAAGCTCTATGAAACTGCATATGTGCCATAAAGTCATTCAAAACCATTTGGCAGATTGTCATGATGTCATACATAAGCATATTGGTCAAATTCAGAATTCAATAGAATTCAGATTGGCATACACACACATTTGTACTCAAAAGCAGATCTAGATAGAATCATATGTATTTCAGAGGTGTGCGGCCATGTCAACAGCTACATCAGAAATCTTAGCATACATTAACATCAATGTAGCAATAGATTTTTGATTGGAAAAGGGGAGAGAAAGAGAGAGAGATCACCTGAAGTTCTGGAGGAAGATATCTGTAAACATCATAAATCTGGTCCTTGAACCCTCTGCTCAACATTTCATCAGATTCATCCTGATGATATTAAAGAAAGAGAAGATGTAACAAGCCAGAACAACCTAATTTAGCTAGACATAATATCATAATATAGTGATTGGATCAAAAGCACCACATGATGCACAACTAAGCCAAGTAAATAAATGAGAATAAATATAAACTCACCAGAACTAATAATTTGATTGATCTAGTTCGTAAAGTTCTCCTCTTGATCATGTCACAAACTCTTCCAGGAGTGCCTGATACCACATGAACTCCATGCTCCAGTTTTCTTATATCCTCGCCCACGCTTTTGCCACCTATGCAAGCATGAGCTTGTACATTTATATAGTCACCAATTGCCAATATTACTTTCTCTGTCTGGGCAGCCAACTCCCTTGTAGGTGACAATATCAAGGCTTGGACTCTAATAACAAAGAAGAAATCAGTAAATAAATATTCCAGTAAAGAAATTCTGTATTAAGTTGTTATCAAAATCTAAAGTAGAAAATAAAATTTAGCAGATGTAGAGACAAGAATCCTGGTTGATCAGTTGATTACTAGAAACCTAGGCAGAAAGACCCACAGTTAAGAATTCTCCTAAGTGACAAATCAGCCAAATGCAGGAATCAACTGGGAGAAGATAAATTATGCTGTCTTAAACTAAGAACTGATATTCTATCCTGGAAACAGCAGTCCACACATACTGCGCAAACAAAAACGAAAAAAAAAAACCCTGAAAACATGAATCAACAAGGAACGAGCTTACCAGCATAAGACATTGCATTTTAACTTAACCCAGAACAGCAATTCCCTAGACCACTATTCGCCATATAGAGTAACAGCAAGCTAATTACAAAAAGAACACCAACCACGTAAGCCATGATAATCATGCAACAACCAACCAAGAACCAAAACCATACTCTGAAGACTTGGTGTCGACAATTTGACAAACAGCGAGTGCAATCATGGAAGTCTTCCCGGTACCAGACTGCGCCTGAGCGATGACATCACGTCCGGAGATAATCGGAAGAACAGCACGCTGCTGAATGGCAGAAGGCTTCTCGAAACCGTAGTTGTAAATCCCTCTAAGGAGATCGTCCTTTATTCCCATCTCGTCGAAGCTCGTGATTGGCTCCACGCCTTTGGAAGTCTCAAAGACGAGCTTGGCGTCGTCCTCCTCCATAGCTCGCCGAGCACCTCCTCCTCTCTGAAACCCCGCCGCCGCCATGTTGCTTAATCGAGTGGCGTCGGAGAGGAGAGAATATGTGGAAATTTCCTAACAGGCGAAGAAAATGGAAAGTGCCCTAGCTCGCGATTTGAGCCTCGAAATCCGATATCTTGGTAGGGCAGGAGAGCGGATGTACTTCGTATTAAATTAAAGTCGCGCGAGGCGGTGGATCCCCCAATATGTGCAAAACTTGTAGTTCCCAACTTTTTATGAATGGAAAATTCTAATCCAAATCAACTATCATCGAGTTTAAATTAATTGTAATATAAGTATAATATTTATAATATAATTAATATATAGTTTAAGAAAATTGATGACACGTATTATATTTATTTTGTAATTAATTTAATTTAATTTGAATAAGAATTTTTTTAAACCATTATGATACGACAAATCACATTTAATACTTTAAACGTTTGTTTCTATCTAATAAATAGATCATATCATTTATCAAAATTCAATCGGACATTGATACAAAAAAGAATAAAAAACACTCTCAATTAATTTATTATTCACTTAACATAGGTAAAATAATTTTTTTTGAACATACTTTTATAAAAGTTGAGATATATCTCATCGTATGCATTAAGGTTTAAAAATGTACAAAGAGTAATTTGGTCAGCAAAGATATATTTGACATGCAACATATTAGTAATAAATCAATCGGATAAATCATCAAATCCGAATTTGCAATAATAGCATATTCGATGTATTTTAACTAACAAAAAGGTTTATTTGTTAAACAGAAATAAATGTCAGGATTAATAAATATAATTTTTAAAATTATAAATAATTTACATATAATTATACCAAATAGCAAGGGAGACAAATGGTGTTGACGTGGCTACTGACTCATCAGAATCTGCTGACGTGGGTGGAATATAAAACTCCTGGGGTTATATGGATGCAGGCAGCTCCGGGGCATAGGTAACTGATGTGGAAGCTGACAAGGCCATGCAGCTAATGCCACAACTAACATAGCAGATGAGTCAACTCATCCACTACACGTAATTTTTCACCATTCAAAAAACATTAGTGAAATTTGAAAATCATTTCAAGTAACTTTTTGGCATTTAGCAACTGACAGTTGGTATTTGTACTATCACCAGAACCAAAAGTATTCTTACTATTCAACGAAAAATAATAATACCATTCTTTCACGCTTCATCTCCACTGCTCTCAACGAGGACAACAGGTTTTTTGGTTTTTAACTTCTTAACGGCTCTGCCTTCGCAATCTTGCCCCCCACCTGAAAAATCATCATCCACCTGGCTGCTGTTGGATTCATAATTGTTAATTTCTTCAAGAATTTTTGGCCCGTATTTCTCTGCTTTCAGCTTTCCAATGATCTTCTCCAACTGCAAGATAGTTAGTAGGCACTGAGCCTCAGGATGATCTGATGTATGAAAGACTGAGAAACAGGGGAAGCGAGTTTTATACTGTATTGCAGTAGCAACAATATTTTGAGAAGATACATTACACACTAGGACGAAGTTTTCTTAGGTAAATATAATGAACAAGCATAAGATGCTAGGTTAGGGTACAACAGTAGTAGATGCTTCATAGTTTGATATATAATGAATGAATCACGGAAAAGGCATGAATTATATGATCCAAGTTGGAAGTGAAGAAAATTTGTTAAGAAGAGTTGATAGGGATCTCTTTTTCCAAATATGTAGTTAAACTTACGTATTATATGTTGACATATGTAACCTTTATAATGCAAATTTAAGAACAAATGCAGGCCCTTCAAAATGCAATTGTGGGAAATAAAACATTTGGAAACGCAAGCTTCCAGAATCATTGATACATAGAACGGATATGCACTTGCCTTTGATGATTGTGTTCTAAACTAGTATTTCAAGCCAGGAAAATCATATCAGCATATATTGGTCAGGGTTCTCTCATGGTAGCATAGTTAGCACCCACAAGAAACATTGATACAGAAATCAAGTGGTAATAGATGAGCGGCTGTACCTCTTCCATTGATTTTGGCTTCTTGGCACTCAACATGCTAACTTGCTGAGTGGATAATACCGAGTGAGGAAATATTCCCCCATCAACTGAAGCAAGTTCCTTTCGCAGCTCATCAAGTCTAAATTCCAACCCACTAGATTTGCCACGCTTGTGGGTTTTCAAATCAGTTGAACTACTTTTCTGTCCAGAACGAACTTCAAGTTTAATTATCTTCTTTCCTGCAAGTAACACAATCATAGTTGGAAACAAAAATATTTGCAGAAAAATGACAAAAACAATATATGGTTCCAAAACTCTTTTCTTAGAGAGGGTAATACTCTGCTCTGAAATCCAGCATGTATTTACCCTGAAAAACCACCCGCACTAATTTTTTTTATTTGATTTACCCATTTATACTTTATGGTGGGGCATAGGCAACGAATGTGTACATCAGCACGTTCTGAAGACTTTTACTGGTATTTTCATGCACAAGAAGATTAACGGCGAGCAATATGGAGCTGAGGCAAAAACAAACATATAAAGAATTGCATTTGAAATGGAAAATAAAACAGAGACTTCAGTGAAAGGGAAGGTCGCCATGCAAAGACAAGACAGTAACTCAATTTAATCCTCAGCAGAACAATACCGCACGGGCCATAAATTAGTGCCAGGTTCTCGCTGACCAACCATTAGTCACAGGGTCTATAATTACATGAAACTTGGAAAATACTCTCAAAATGGATTTTCTTTTAGCTTTCAGAGTGGAGCAAATAGGCACAGATATGCACATATAAATACCAGAGATAGTGGTAAACAGCATTCATCTGCCAAAAAAGTGAATTTCGAACCAACTCAAGAGCATTCAGCATTATGGAGCATCTTACCATGCAAAACTTGCTTTGCTAAAGGTCCTACAGTAACATAGGCATTTGTCGCATAGGCACTATGCTGAAATTCTTCTTTCTGCATCAGAGGAGCGAGACATCATGCACTCAGAAAAGGAAAAGGGACTTTGAGCTCATTGTACTATTTTTTGTTTTTCTCTTGATAATTTTTGGCTGACAACAAACGAAGAAATTCAAGATCTGACAAACTAACAGCCATTAATTTGCAAAATTCTTGCAGCAATATTATCAACTAATTCATCTGGTCTCATTATCTCTCATTGATATTTCTTTCTAACTTAGGGGCTATTTTCCACTTAGCCCACAGCCAAAACATCAGAACAGGGTAATACAGTAATATACCAAGTTGTGCTGTTTATTTCGAGCAAAAAGATGATAATGACAAACGGATTCTGGGACTAAATCAAATATCAAAGACTACCCTTAACGCAAAGCAGATAGGAAATGGTTTAAAGAAAACAAGAGCTGGAAGCCAAGTCTTACCAAAACATGATCCACCACAAGCTGAACAATGAGAAGTTCCAAGTCCTCCTTTTTTAGCTCAGGATCTAAGTGAAGTCCACAAAATCAGTATTATGCAGAAATATCTGTGGACCTATGCACTATACCCGATACATGACAGTGAAAATCTGACGACATTCACCAATACAAACTTGCATCCACTATATATATATATATATAGAGAGAGAGAGAGAGAGAGAGGGAAATTTTTCCCCTGTAAATATCATTTTACGCAATTCAGATCTTTTTGAGGGAGGGAAAAAAGCACATTCTTTAGATAAAAAGGCAAAACAGACTAAGCACATGATCAGCATATGAATAACAACTTATTATAATACTTGGACAATCTCTTACAGGCTTTTCCAGTTTCAATTTAGTAGAGCTCATGTGTTAATAAGTGAGAAAGTATCAATCCAGATGTCTGGCATTCTAAGAATTTCAATAGACAAAGCATACTATAAAAGGATGAAACGAAGAACACGATAAACTTAATAAATTTCGAACAATGCTTTCTCGGATTGTATGGATTTCACATGCGGACTCCAGACATTGGAAAAAGTCTCACAGACGGAGAAGCAAAAATTGTCTATACCAGGGAATAAACACGAGATAGCAGACACCTAGAGAACTGGAACATTATACTAACAATTCAATGTATAAATATTTTAACTATCTTACTCATTTCAATTTTTTGGTGAATATTTATGAGGTTTTTAATTCTGTCCTATACTGGTAGAGCTCACGATAGGATAGGCTGTACATTGTTTTGCCTAGTAGATACTCGAGCATTGCGTTAGAGTCTACACATATAGCAACTCCATAGACTGACAAGATGCGCCTTTGGCCTTTGAGTCCTTTCAGACATTATAAATGATGATGAGTAGTGATGAGAGAGCTCCTACTCCAGGTTTTCCCTAATGTTTCGTTAGGAACCTACACTTTAGGACACATAGAAGTAATCCCCTCACACTTCCAAATGTGCCTGTTGAGCTTCTGATATTATTTATCTACATAAACAACCATCATTATAATCATCAGTCCAAACTCCACGGTATAAAGTTACCTAAAACATAGATGACTCTGACTCATGGAAAACAATCAGAATTAATTACAGAACATAAGGCATATCAGAGTAGGCTCTTTCAGATTGTAAAATTAAATAAAAAATATGGACAATGCTTGGAGAAACAAAAGGAAGATCTGTAATTGTTTAACTTGAAACAAAAATCAAGAATCTCAATCTGTAAATTAGTTTAAATTGAAGCAAAATCAAGAATCTCCACCTGATGTGTGAAATATTGCTATTTTAAAGATTCTCTTATTTGCTTTTCATTAAAACAGGTTC
>NC_026150.1:18709210-18721371 GCF_000512975.1 Sesamum indicum
ATTGGAATGAATGGCACAGGCAGAAATTTAGTGTTCAAATTACTACAATGTCAAAATTCAGAATGGTCGGGTTGATTAGCAATTTGATAGGGTTAAGGAAATTGTGGTAACTCTTCTCCAAACCATTCAAAATGAACATGATAGATCAAAAGCTATGAGCACCAACTCACCCAGATCCTTGTTCCTGCTCTTCATCTTGTCAACTAATTGCAATATTGTCACCCTCTGGTCATTCTCTTGCATTTCTTGCAACATAGACACTATAAGTTTTGCATGACCTGCAGTCATATTGCTGTTAGAATCAAAATGGATTTTGCTAAAAAGGATTGCACTTCATCCTATATGCAGAAACAGAGGAGTTGATAGTTATCCAGAAAAATTCTTCCTCCCAATTTAAATGGACCAAGTAACAGACAGAGGCACATCCTCACAAGAGAATAAGCACCCCAGGGTTCATAATGTTCTTAAATTTACAAAATGAAAACATAGATCTCTAACCACAGAACACTTTGCTATAGAATTCAATTTTATCTCCTCTGTTCAGAAGGCATATAGATTCCAAAGAGAAAAAAACTTAAGGATTTTCTATTAAGTATATAACTATTGACATTTCAACAATGATATGAGAGTAAAGCTAATTGCTTCTCAAGGACTGGTAAGGTAAGATAAATACAATCCAGAATCTCTTTGACTTGGCTATGACAATACCACACTCAGTTACCTGGCGATAAAGGAAATCTAGTTTTTCATTTATTGCATAGAGTATGTTAAAATGTCTATTGTGAAATTAATTTTCAGCATAAGCTATTGAATCAGATTTAAGAATCTTTTGAATCGGAGAATTTACTTGACATACCAGATACATCGAATTCTTTGATCTCGTCATAGGAGGAACAGTTATCACACATCCCTGAGAAAGAAGTATTATAAACCTAGTCAGGTTTTGCAAGCAAAAGAGTGATATGTTGATCAGCAGTTGCAACAAGCACCAAGTTGTACCATTACAATCTTGTAAAGGCTCAGCAAAGTGTCTGAAGAAAGCACCACGCCGACATTGCTGTTTAGACTATATAAAAGAAATGAAAGCTGAATCAATAGCTAAGTGCTTCCAGAAGGTAGAGAAGCTATTAGGATGAAGGTCATAAGACTGCTTTTCCAAAATCTTGACAGATGAGAAAGACCGCAAAATTAAGAAAAATGGATCATTCTTTCCATGCTTGAACACAGCTCTTGTAGTTCATGAAAATCAGACTTGATGCAGAACTCAAAAACTTTCAATCCTTTTTTTCTTTTTCATTTTTGGTTGGTGGGGGATTTGAGTGGCATGCAAAAAGGATGTAAGTATGTTCATAGTAGCCTTGTCTATTCACACTTAAAGGCATTTATCCACCTTAGAATGAACCACCAGGACGGTAACATTAATATTCATTGCGCAGCATATATTAGGATGCTAAATGACCAATTAAAATGTTCAATGTATCAATTCCAGATTAGACTTATACCTACATATTAATACAACCATAGAGATGGAAAGGGAGCTAATTATCTTACAATGCAAATTAAATGTTTTCTAAGGTGAGTTCCTAAAGGAAGTCGTTCTACACAGTTATAACCAATAAAATAATCATACCAGACAATACCGCACAATGTCGTAAAGATTTTGCAACCCTGAATTTTCAAAAAAGACCATTGAGCTCTGCAGAAAATGTGCTGACGTCAGATTCATAATCAGTTAATAACTGAAAAACGAATTTAATGATTCACCAACTAATTACCTGCCTAGAAACATCAGCTGGTCTAAAGTAGAGCAAGCATTCAGAAGGAAGCCCGTCTCTTCCAGCTCTACCACTCTCCTGAATAAGAGAAATTACAGGAAAAAAGACTCTAAAACCAAAACTAAATTATTTTGAGTAACACAAACCTGGTAATATGTCTCCATTGATTTGCTTAAGCTATGATGAACAACAAACCTGACTACAACCAACCATCATCATTACAAATACACAAAAGCAAATCCGTAATTGTTATGCATAAATGAAAAGCTTAACAGAAGACACTCTTAAAATGCCAAAATTATGCCTTAAATTTCTTCACTAGATATTGAATGTTCTATTGACCTAGCAAATGACTTATAAGAAATTTAACACACTCCCACTCCCAGGGAGAGCAATAATCCTAGGCTCTCAGAAATTTAGCAACTTCTCGCTTGTAGATCCTGTAGGAAACAGGTGGTTAGAACTTTTTATCACTAGACCAGATGTGCTTGAAATTATGGCCCCATGAACCACATCTCAGAGGAACTCAGTAATCTATTTGCTGAGAAATTAATGTGGTTTAAGTGAGTTCCCAAAGCTCAATTGTAGAGAAAATTAAACAAGACTTACTAACCATCTGGTTTGTTGATTCCCATTCCAAAAGCCACCTGCAAGACAACAAATTCCCCAATGATATGTTTTACATGATTACATTAGGGTACCAGAATCTCCTGAACATACCGTGCCAACAATGACTTGTAACTTGCCACTACTCCACCTATCACATAAATCACATGACAAACTCAGAAAGTCAAACATATAACATACAAAATGAGCACCAGCCTCATCAAAACTGAAATCCATCAACTTCAAAGACTAAAGTTTTGGACCTCCAAAAGACGACTGAAAACAATAAATAGATCATGAGACAATATAAAATAAAAAACACCAGCATACTATTATACTCATTTAAGCAAGCTACTATTTTCTGCATGAGGATAGCGAGGTTTGATATTTTGTAAGAGACACATTTCCAACCTAAAAATTTTAGGCCTAGCAGCTGCACGGGACTTAGCACACTCAATACAAATATACATGGCAGGCACAAAGACACAGTTCCTTTGACATGCGCAAACAAATTACAAACTAATACCGCATATGGACCTTCTCGCGAGCATGCACATCCATATCTGCATGGTAATAATCAGCTGAGATTCCCCTCTCGCGCAAATCTTTTGCAACCTAGAATTTTTTGGATATATTCATAATGCATGAATGGATAATATCTAAAAAACACTTCCATCCAGCCATGTAAAAGATAACATGATAAGCAGAATCATTTATATAGTTATGTCATTCATATCCAATTCAGATTGATATGCCGCAGCAATAATCACAGAATAATATGGCCGTCTAGGTGCAGCTTACACTTCAGATTACAACACTACGCATGCATAGTTGTACTTACAAGTTTTGGTGCCTAATTGCATTGCCTCATGGTAGATATCAAAAACCACATAACAATTAAGAATTCTAGTGATCAAAATTTAGTTGGAGAGGAGTACAGCGTCAAGCGTGCAGTTTATAAGAGCAGAGTGATGTGAAGCCCAAAGCAGCAGAAATTGCAAGTTCCGAACTCCAGATTCTTATCAATATTTTCAACCCAGTGCCCGCCTCCCCCACCCCAACCCAACAACCTCTCACAAACCTAATGCACATGTTCACTTATTAAATAAGTCAAATGATCCACCAATTAATTAGAGAAACCACACATGAATTTCCCTTATCAGATGAAAATGAATGATCAAGAAAGACCGCAGTTAGGTAAAAGAGGAAGATCACATACCTGTTCACACTCTTTTCTGGAAAAGCAATACACTATCCCAGATTCATTATTTGGATAGGATGTTTGTATATATTCAGCTATTCCATCAATCACTGACTTTCCAACAGAAGATTTTTCTCGTACCTGTGAAGTACATTGCATATTTCTAAACCATAAGCTGTGCAGCAGCAATCATGAATTTAAGATGTAATTCAAATCACTTAATAGTACTCGGAGAAATGGAAATAATGACAGCTATACCATGTAAAAGAGATTGGGCCTGTTCACAGAGCTAACAAATCTAATGCATTTCGGAATATGTAGCATATCCATCAGATCTTCTTGCACTTTTTTCGTAGCAGTGGCCTAGAGACAAAGACAAGTTGTATTTTACAGATATTAGTATAAAAAATTCATAACCTTCTAAATTTTGGTATACATCACTCAAATAAATAAATGACATACAGTTAAAGCAACCACTGGAACATCAGGAAACTGAGTCTTTAATATACCAAGGTTTCGGTAGTCTGGACGAAAATCATGGCCCCATTGACTACAACAATGTGCCTCCTGAAAGTAATTAAATTAACACGTTCAAATAAATATAAGCTACCATTTAACTGTATGTGTAGCTCTTAGATATAGAACACTGCAATTCAGTACCAAGAGCCAAAATAAAGGGGGAAAAGTAAAGGGAGAAAAGAAGAGGGCAAAAGGGGGAGGAAGAGGAATGAGAAAAGGAGCTATATGGGTTATGTGAACAGGATATGAGTGTAATTTGACTAATATAATTTCATATACGTGACATAAATTAAAGAAAGAAATTGAACACATGAACCAAAGCATAGAAAAAGAATTTTTTTACATAATTTGAGAAATAAAAGTTTCAGAAAATCATATAGTCAGATACTTACATCAATGGAAATTAGAGAGAGGCGACCACCATGATGACACTTTTCCAATTTTGACATAAATCTCTTGCTTTTTGATATCTTTTCTGGTGTGACATACAGTATTTTGAGCTCTCCTTCACCCTTTTCTAGAGCTTTATAAATGAACTTCTCATCTTCCTTGTTTGTTGTTGATGTCAACATGCATGCTCGGATACCTAAAGCAGCTAAACCCATTACCTGGACAATTATTAAAAATCAGAAACGGTTTTCTATTAATGCCAGCTAAACATTAAACTAATAACAACCTGATCTTGAATAAGCGACAACAGAGGACTGACAACAAGAGCCACTCCCTTTCTAAGGACTGCTGGAAGTTGGTAGCACAAACTCTTGCCTCCACCAGCAGCCATGATTACTAAAACGTCTCTTCCACTCATGATTGCATTTATGATCTATTCACAGGGACTAGATAAGTTTGACATGTAAACAAGGAACAAACTTTGATAAATTAACAGGATGTAGATTAAGGAAAACCTAATTCATGTAACTAGATGAACCATTAATGTTAAATTTATCATATATGAAAAAGAACAAGACACAAGTTGAAATATGTAGATTTATCTTGAATTTCAATAGGATGCAAGGGTGCCAAAAGACATTTTGACTGGCATTTCAGAAAGAACAAGTTTTTTTTCTCTGATGGCCAAAATGAGTTCAGTTGCAGATAAAGCAAATAAAATTATTAGAGTCCATAACAATCTTCTTCCAGAGCACAAATCAATGTAGACCCAAGTGAATCTCCTTAGCTAGATGTATAAAGCCCTGGAAGCTCAAGGTGGATTTTAAAATCAAAGTGTGTCAAGGCAATTTTTTTATTTTCTTTCTTTCTCATAGTTTTCCAGTTAGTAGGATCCATCGTGTCTATTTCTTCCACCAAGTTTGGCTTTATGACTGACGACCAACTACCTTAGCAGGTGTAAATAGCAATAGATATGAGTTCATGAAATTGCCAAAGTGCCAAGGAAGCTCCACTTGAAGACAACAACCATAGTTAATTGCCTTAACGAGCACAAATCCAAATTTAGTATATGGCAACAATAAGCTTGTCTTCAGCCATTTGTTCCCACACAAATACGTAGAGCATCTTTGCGGCTGTCTGCACAAATTGCTTGAGGAAATGAAATGTGCAGAGAGAGAGAGAATTATCTGCATCATCTCAGAATACTAATTGTTTCATTAAAAAAAAATCTATCAAGCAGACTGGCATGCAAAGTCATGCCTAAAAGCAAGCTTTTAAGCTATAGCATTAGAAACATAACATATCTCCTTCCGTTAGAATTACATTAACCCAACTAGTAGGATTTAATAGACTGGAAAAAGATCATAGAAATCAACCGGCATTCTAAGTTTAAGGCAGCAAAAAGTAACATGCATGCTTTTTACATTCAAGTAACCTCAACGTGTAATGGAAAATCTAGTTAATCATCTTCAAAAAGATAAATAGTTTGATATATATGTCTAGATAAGTTTGCCAAACCTCTCGCTGATTTGCACGATACGAAGATATACCAAAAACATTAAACCTAACATCATCAGCTTCAGCATCCCACTCAAACGGCCCAGACCACTTCTCCACAGAAACAGATGGTTCATCATCACCATTGCTCCTAGATGATTCATTATGCTCCAAAAGGGCTTTAAGTTCAGCTTGTCTCTCATAGAGCTTTTCTTGCTGATCGAGCAACATCTTTATTTGCTCTACAGAGAAGTAGAAAATATAACAGCCGTTACACACAAACCATACAGTGACATTCAGTCGATTCAAATGAAGATGAGAAAATGCGAAACAAAAAGTTATTAAAACACACGGAACAATAAATTTCTTTGGATTTTGACAAACATACATCACTGACTAACCGTAGAAATCCAAATTAAAGGAGTCAACACGAAATTAACATCAAATATATGCTACATTGGCGTTAAACATTGAAAACAAATTATCAGATAAGTCCTCTCAAATTTCAGGAACTGAATTGATACAATAACTAAAAAACCACAGCACTTCTGCGGAAGGAAGAAAAAAAATGCTCTAAGCTGCGATAGGCATAGAAAACCATAGCCAAAAGAAGGAAAGAAAAAAAAAATTAAAAAAAAAAAGAAAACAAAGCAAATGAACTAATTGGGAAACATTAGCAAAGAAAACAGCCAAAATAATACAAAATCAAAAAGAAAAATACCTTGAACATCCCGAAGCTCCATTTCAACGCCGAGTAACTCCGTTAACATTTCTTCAGTTCTTCCCATTTTTCCTTTTCTTCCAAACTCGAACTCTTCCTCAGAAGATAAATAAAATACAAATATAGGACGAGAAATAAATTTGATCAGCTTTTGCTTCAGTTTTTCCAGCTGATGCGAGTTCGAGAATTGGAGGTTCTCCGTTCTCCTACCACAATGGTGAATTGAAGAAAACAAATAGTTATTGGATCTATAATGTGGACTGTAATATCAGCTTATGTCCAATACATGGGCTTATACCATGCTATTAGGCACAAGCCCAATACACTCAGTGAACAGCCCAGTTCCAATTAAAGCTCTTACGGCCCAAACAGTATGAGCCCAACCACATGTTACAACGCCAAATATCTAAAGACAATATGTCGTTTGAATTGAACTTCCAATCCCACGAATGTGAGTATATATACTTTTACTTTTAAAATGAGTAACTTTTATATTAGTATTTAGTTTTATCTTTAATATTATTTTTGTATTTGAAAAATCATAAATGATTTAATTATTAATCGATTTTCGTTATTAATGTTACTTTTGTATACGAGTAATTACAAATATCTTAATTAATATCCCAGATTCACCATTAATATTATTCTTGCGATATAATGACTAAATTCGAATGTTAATTGAGCCATTTATACTATTCACGTGCCAAACTGACATTTGTAGCGAAATTCAGGTGCCAATATGATTTATACCTTTTTTATAATCGCTTCTTGTATATCTATTTCTTTAAGGGTTTATTTGGTCGTGGTGAAAAGTTGACGTATAAGAAAATGAAAGTAAATATTGATGTATAAGAAAAAGTTTGGTGTTTGATTAGAAAGAATATTTTGAAGAGAAGTAAAACTGAATGTATATAAAACTCCATCGGAGTTTAATATCGTTTCCGACACTTTCCGTCCAACATTGGGCGGGGAAAAAGAAAAAAAAAAGTACATATTCTCATCTATATATTTTCCCAATCTTTTTTTTTTCATTCCTATTGATAATACAGATACATACTTTTTTATAAAAGATAAACAGATCGCCTAAAATCTACTACGTGAGTGATCATTTGTAGTATTTTTTTATTTTATTTGAACTGAATAATTTAGAATAAATGCAAAATACTTATTTTTATGAATATTTTTATTAATAAAAAATATTTTTGCTTTTGTTTGATGAATTTTTCTACTAATAAGATTTTTAAATCTTTTATATACTAAAATTATTTTAGTATAATAGTAACTTATTTATTTTTTAATACAAAATAGAGAGAAAAAGTCAAACAGTAACATTATAAAAAAGTATTTTATTCTCAATCTAGTTTTCTCGTACCAAATAAAAGAGAAAGAGTTTTAGAAACTTATTCCCCTTCCAATCATACCAAACAACCCCCTCTCCTTTGCCTTTTCGCTCCTCTTTTTCTCTCATTTGAATCAAACGAATCATAAATATATACTCTAACTTAAAAATATCAATATATACAATTAATTTTTAAATTAAAATATATTAAAAGACGTAAGAAACTCCATTATAATAATATTTTGTGTAACTTTAAAGTTTGTACCTATTCGATTTAGTACTATAAACAGAAACTTTTATTTTGTAACTATAAATAGAGCTGTGGAAATGAAATTATGTACAATTTCTTGCATAGTTCCTCAAGATCATGTCAATATGCTCCCCTGTCCTGGAAAGTCACTTCTGATGATGAGAATAAAAAGACAAAATTAAATAAGATGAATAAATATGATAGAAAACTTTTCTGCTAAAGTCTGGTTCGTGCTTGATCCCATTATTGATCCTTGATGCAAAAATATTAATCGTTTAAACAGATAAACTAGTTATGACAGTTGGTACGACCTCACGACCTCGCGTTTTTTTATCGTTTCGTCAGTCAAGCAACGTCAGTTGGCTAATTCCCTAAATAATGAACAATCCTGAAAACATTCACAAGATCTAATTCACTAACAATATTAATAAATATAAATGCCTAACCAATAAATTCCTGCGATAATCTATTTAAATTCCCTGCGATATAAAAGTGGTGTATCTTGTCCGGCATTCAATTCCCCCAAAAAGTAAGGGATGTCAATCATCGCCTCATCCCCCATCTGGCCACATAATTGTTCAAAGGTCATCATCTCTCCCAGTGGTTAGGCCCTTAAAAGACTCCCCTAAAGAAATTCCACAGATTCCTTGTCCCAGATGGGACCCTTATCTTAGTTTTCTGTTTATCGAGATTTGAATTCGAAATCTCCCATCTTCACGCATATGTAATCAACAGCTAGGATCAACCTAAATTAGCCAACAGATTCAAGGGCATTCTGGTCCCATCCCTTCACAAGTTGCATCTCTCAAACCCCTACAACAAACTTTCAGTTACGAGGGCACATACACGATTGCTATAATAAAAGTTAACTAATTAAATTATTTGCTCCAAGCAAGTCTTCCGACAAAAGATATAGGTTATAAGTAATTAATATAAAATTGAGATAATTACACTCCTCTCTTTGGATATTTAGTGTAATTATATATAAACCCCCTACAGTTTGAAAATTTTCATCTTACCCCTGAGGGATGTATCCATCTAACAGTTAGGTTTATTTATTAGTTAAAATTCACTGAATTTGTTGATATTAATTAAAAAAAACCTTTATGAAAATTGATATTTAACATCGACTAACTTATTATTGATTTATTGGAGGTCAAATCATTTTTCTGACTAAACTAACCGTATGACAGTGAAGTTAAACCTCTTTACATGCATTAATATGTGAAAGCGTATAAAGATAATTTGGTCATAAAAATGATTAATTTAACATATAATAAATTAATCGATAGTAAATATAAATTTTTATCTGAATTTTTTGTTAATATAAATAAATTTGGTAAATTCATTTTTTATATGAAAGCAAACTTTAAAAGTTATATATAATTTTTTAAATTATAAAAGATTTATATGATACAAAGTGTTTAGGTGATTAGTGTGTAATTACCCCTATAAAAAATCGTATGGAGACACGAAGAGGTCGGCGTCATGGGCAACATGTGAGGCTGACAGCAGCAGCGGTACTTCTCACAACCCGACAAATAAAACTTTTCGGTCTTGTACGCCGTATTACACGTGTCCGGATAAAGGGCCCCACGTATATTTTAAAGCCAGGCTACTACGTCACTAGTGACGTCACAACTTTTTAAAACCGTGGGACGAGTTCAGCTCTGCAAATTAAGGTTTTTGTCTCAACAATAAAGTTAATTTTGAACTTTGAGTCTTATATGAATATTACTTTATTATTTTGTATTACTTCCATCGTTATGAATAAAATTATTAATGAATTTAATAATTTAGAGTATTTTACTTACGTTGCATCATTTAACTTGCGATTTTATAAAAAAAATTGTAAATTTATATATCGTCGTGTTTTGAAATAAAGTAATTAATAAATTTAAAAGCATGGAATTCAGATCTGCCATAACGAAGTTTGAATCGAGTCTTATGAAATTATTCTTCTAAACATAATATTCACAAAATACGTGTATGATGTATTATCTTAAATAAAAATATGGCATAATATTAGGATAAATCACAACGAATTTTTTTTAGATTTATCATAATTATAAATATATAATTGTTGTTTTGGATTTTCATTCGATTTTTCTGTTAATATCAATAAATTCAGTGAATTTTGATTAATATAGAAATTAATTTGTCGGACCAAAATAAATTTAAAAAATATTAGATATAATTTTTCAAATTACAAAAGGATAATTTAAGTCCAATCGGAATTCATTGTGATTTATAACGCGAGGAAAAGTCATTAAATTTTGGTGGTGTATGGAACAGTGCGTGTTTAAAAGGCCAGCTTTATGAGGCACTCGCTCCCAAACTTGTGTCCCTTTTCACATTTATGAATCTCTTATCCCATCCCCACCCCCACCTCCAATGTATACATATTTATTTTATTTAATATAAACCTGCTGATAAATTGATGTATTGCTCAATTTATTAATATTGATGTAATATTATATAGAGTTTATTATATTTTTATCCCGTCTAAAATGCGGGATTACAATTAATTTGCAATCTGTACTTGACTTCATTTCTTTAAAATTTGGACAAAAAATGATTATTAGCAGCAACAAAAAAAAAAAGAATGTAAAATTTTAAATTTGCCCGTCATGTAAATTTTTAGGTATACTTTTATATTTATAAAAGGATAAATTTATTTTAGTTATATATGGAGTGATGTTCACATCACTATATTTTTCCCTTTCAAGAATAAAATTATTACATGAAAATATTAAATGATTGATAAATTTAAAATTTATATAATTTTTGTTGCCAATATCAATATTTTTCGTTCACATTCTAACGAAAAGGAGATTAAGTGTAAACAATGAATTTTCAAAAAGGATGTAAGTGTCATTTGGAAACTTCTTTTAGAGAATGTATAATTTTTTATTTTCAGATGAGTCTAAATATAATTAACTCTATTATATAATCATCACTTCTATAAAACCTAATGTCAGCAAATTCATAAATTTTGACTAATTAAGAAATTTATTTGTTGTATGAAAATAAATATCAGGAATCTTAAATATAATTTATTATTATACTAAATTTCATAAGATAACAATATAATTGTTTCTATTAATTAATTGTGATTAATACTTAAATTGTCGAGTTGCTTTTATTCATATCATTTTTTTTTTCTAATTTTTAAATGTTATGTTTGGATTTATATTTTGAGTATTTCATTTTGTATTTTGGAGATAGAGAGAGAAAAATATAGATAAGTAAGTGTGCATTGAAAATAGATGGTATACTTGAATTTGTGTTTTGAGGTAATTTAAAATATTTTAAAATAAGTGATGTAGGTTTGATGTTGAAATTTGAGAGATAAAAATTTATAGACAAATCACATATGTTATATATATATTTTTATATATAAATATGTATATATATAAATATTGTATGTTTAAAGTTGTATTTTTAAGAAATAAAAATTATTATTTATTATTAAATTATGTCTCATTTATATTATATATATATATATATATATTATATATATGAATCCAATCATAGTGAAAGATTTTCCATAATCCCAAGGAAGGCATTTTAAAGAAACTCAACCCCTACGTCCAAACTCCCCCTTTCCCCTCAAATGAGCAATCCCTTCTCCACCACAACTCCTGAATATACCACCCCCACCTCCTCCTCCTCCGTCTCCGCCACTGGTTTCCAAAGTCTCCGCCCCTACAACCACCACGATGCGGAGGAGCACCACCGACACCCTTTACTCCCCGGACTTCCCGACCACGTAGCCCAACTCTGCCTTTCTCTCGTCCCACCTTCAGTTCTCTTCTCCATCTGCCATTCTTGGCGCCGCCTCATTTACTCCCCCTCTTTCC
>NC_026150.1:18721381-18739936 GCF_000512975.1 Sesamum indicum
TTTTTATTTTACCAGCTGGAATCCAATCTCATCTCTCAAATTCCATACACTTCTCCTCCTTTGATCCCATATTGCGTAAATGGCTTCCCCTCCCTCATCCGCCGCTGCGGCCCCTCCTCTTCCGCCACCCCTCCTTCGTCTCGCATAAGTTTCCCATCCAAGCTGTCGTCGTTTCCGCCAATCTCATCGTCCTCGCCGCAACCTCCGACCATTTCCGTCCTGCCTTATCCCAACCCCTAGTTTTCAACTCTATATCTCAGAAGTGGACTCACGGTCCCCCGCTCTCTGCCCTACGCCGATGGTGCGCCGCTGGTACGTGCCGCGGGGTCGTCTACGTGGCGAGCGGAATCGGCTCTCACTACGACAAAGACGTCGCAAGGTCGTTTGAGAAGTGGGACCTCAATGTTCAGCGTCACCACCAACACCGGCAGCGGTGGCGGTGGGAAAAGATGGGAAGTCTTAGGGACTGTAAATTTAGCCGGGAAGCGATCGACGCCGTCGGATGGAAGGGGAAATTGTGCATGGTGAACGTGAAAGGCGCCGCAGCGAAGCAAGGGATAATCTACGACGTGGAAAGTGAGTCGTGGGAGGAGATGCCGGAGGGGATGCTAGCGGGGTGGAGGGGTCCCGCGGCGGCGATGGAGGAGGAGACTCTCTACGGACGAGTTGAAGGGTTGGCTGAAAAAGTATGATCACGTGAAGGACGCGTGGGTGGGGGTGTTAGAGAACGAGAAGCTTAAAGGGGCTCAGCAAATGGCGGCGGCAGGAAGGAGAGTGTGCGTACTGTGTGCTGATGGTGGCAGCATTGCGGTGGTGGACGTGGCGGCAGTGCCTCCGGCGAGACTGTGGATGGTGGAGGCTCCAGCAGGAGTTCAAGGAGTTGGAATTCATATCTTGCCTAGATTAAGCTATTCGGATATTTGATCCCATTAGTTTAATATACAAGTATAGTATTTATTTATTTATTTGCTCATGTAAAAATTCATAATTTACTTTGGCTTCTGAAAAATTCTAATCCAAATTAAATTTGAACAGATCTAAATTAATAATATGGCAAGAGTAATATATTTGTACTATAAATGCTGTTATAAATCACATAATAAATGTATATTTTAAGATTTATTTAGTACGATCGATCCTAAAATTTATATTATTGAGGTTCTATTTTACTGAATTAATATTTGTGGAAGTTTGAACCAAAAAATGACGAATAATCATATTCGATAATTGATATCTTGAATGTCTCCCAGAAAATGACTATATTATTGTGATTGATGAGTATATGCCCACAGACTTCGTTAAATCAAAAAAGTTAAAAGTAAATCATCCATATGCCAGCTTGTGATGTTTAACTGGAACTTCTACTGATCATTCCACAAATTGGTGCATTAATATTCCACGAGAAAATGCATATTTTATCTGGGGATTATATGGAGCACGAATTGCATGGTTGAGTTTATTGCAATATCTCTTCTCCATTTATCTTTTGAAGACAAGGAAAATACGAAAAATTATTAGTTTTAAAACCAAAATCAAATTGCTACTCAAAGTAAATAACCCATACTTATGAAGAATGACACGAACGAAGATAATCTAAGCTTCAATCCTACACTAATTATAAATCAATCTGACTGTGTCACTGTGTTTGAGTGTGTGTGTGTGTGTGTGAGAGAGAGAGCATAACATGTTGCAAACCAGGTTTGACTCACAGTCGATTTATTGACCACTTTAATCACCATAATACAAACTGCGACATAGAGGTTTTTTCAAACAGAATGCTTCTCATCAAGGACGCTCAACAATCAAGTACTGAGAAGACACCTGCACAAATAGGTACCGAGATATACTCGCAAGAGACTGAAAGCACACACAATAACCAGAACACATGTTCTAAACCAAACACAAATACTGAGTAACTGGTCACTAGAACCATATAGAGCAGACAAGTCGAGCTCACATGAATTGACAAACATGCAGGCTAACTGCAGAGAAACCATATTTTGTCCATATATAGCCTGATGGCCCTGATAGAAACATCTCCAGATATAGTATGATAGAAGCATCAACGAGGGCACGTATCAGTTATCCGAGCTCCAAGATGTCTCACTCGATGAATAACTATCCAGTTGTAAGCGCTTCATTTCTTCATATGCCCATTCAAGACCAGGACAGTAGTGGATAGGTGGATTGAACCTTGTATCATTTATGTCATCAGGCAAAAATGCCCCATTTTCAACCAGGAATTTAATTGCTTTCTTGTTCCTCTCTTTAGCTGCATTGTGGAGTGGGGTCCCTGTATCAAATAAAAACAAAGATGAAGTGAAGACACAAGAGAACCAATAGAATTGCCTCTTATTTGTTTTATACATAGACATTCAAGCTCTGAAGAAAATATACACACAGCCACATGCGCCCTTAGTTCGTGCATCAATGTTAGCACCACGCTCTAGCAATTCATCCATAACTTTAAGATGTCCGCGTTTAGCAGCAAGATGGAGAGGGGTCACGCCGTGCGATTTTGGGCCCCAAGCAGCCACATTAACATCCATTCCTTCATCAAGGAGCCGTTTCACCTGCAGAATAATGGAAAAGATCTCTGTAATATAAAAGACGATGAATGAATTAAGAATATCACCAAGAAAATGTTAAAAAGTAACAGGACAGAAGAAACTGAGCAATAGCAGCAACAAAAATCAATCATATAATAGAAAAACGGTAATATAAATCAAGTTCAGAAGCAGTTACTTCCGTTCATCAACATGGGGAGCAAAGAAATATTCTTTTTTTTACCTAATAAAACACCTGGTAACCTACTACTGAATTTGATGGCTAGCAAAACAGCAACACATGTGAGGAAAATGAGATAACACATATGATGAGCCTAACAACATCAAAAAAATACTTAATCTACCTTTTCTCTTTAACCTAAATATATCAGGTGCATCAAGACTAGAAGTTTACTGACATGTTGCTAACGCACAAGGATTCATGCCAGGTCATTCACCATCATATATTCCTGCCCCACAATAGAGGCAGTAAGAATCTTTTTCGAACTCTTTCTATCTAATACTCTGATTCTTCAGGAAGATAGTTTCTCATTCCACAAGGGTTTTCTACTAAGACACTTGAAAAGCTCTTTCCAGAAGCTGTTCACACAAACACACTGGTTTGTCTCCGAAAGCATGAACATAGATGTTGGAAAGTAGCCGAGATAAACACTACGAACAAAAATCAAGATAAAGTAGGAGCAGGACAGAAATATCGATATATCATAATAGAAGCAGAGAGGATTGTTAAGCCTGTATCCACTCCTGTAAATTGTTGGATTCTGAAAAACTACATATTACTGATACCAAGCAACCTGTCTTCACTTTTGCATGCCAGACCACATGCTCTGCTTGAATAGTAACTAATACTAGCAGGTTCCCTAAAGCCATGTTTATCCTAAGAATCCTTTTCATGAACTAATTCTGCCATTTCTAATCAGGATGAGAAGCTAAAATCAATAGAGCACCAAACCTAACAAAATCAAACTGATCTAGAAACATCACAATGGCCCAACATTATAATAAAACTTACGATGGAAAGGTTAAAAGTCATACCTCTTTGAGGTCACCCTTCGAAGCATAGATGTGGAGCAAGGTCCAGCCTCGATCATCCCTATCTCCTCCCGACCTAATCAATCTCCGCCTCCCCCTAATGGAGTCCACCTCAAACTCCGGCATTGATGGATATATATTTTCTCTCTCTTTTGATGGCAAAAACAAACTCAGTTTCTATATACTAAAGACCCACAAACTTCAATACCCAACACTTAGGTTTTCAGAAGCTAAAGTCTCAAACCAAACACCCTTTTACATTATTCACGACCTTAAACTACAAAGACAAGACTTACTCAGCTAATTCAAGAAAACAAACAGTTTACACCTAAAATTAAAGTGTAGAAGATCTCAATCTCAAATATCCCCCTTTCAAACACCCAAAATCCCCCCCAAAAAGGAACCCAAGATACACAGAATACTCGGGACAGAGAACTTAACGATTTTCTATTAAGTATTGATCTTATCTTCCAATTTCAGGACAGAAGACGTTTCTGAATACTTCTTAAAGCAATGTCGACAAAAGACCTGAAACTTGAGAGCTTCTTTCCTATAATGAAATCCTTTTACATGATCTTCCCAGAAAATTTAGCGAGAGGAATGATTGGCCATGTTATATGGGGCAAAAGGATTCAAACCAGGGCCAAAGACGCGGAGATTGTCCGTGAGCTTCACACTGAATGACGACGCAAATCGAAATTTAACAGAGATAATCATAATTAATGCCCTAATCCTGAAATCAATTAAACGGAAAGAAATCTCGAATACGGATAGAGTATCTGAAACCTATCAGAACTGGACTCTATTAGGCGGTCGCATCTATGAATCTTGCACATACAATATCCTTGTAGGAAGGGGGAGAGAGAGAGACAGAGAGAGATGGAAAGGGAGAGAGGGGTGGAGCAAACCCTAGGCAGCAGGCAAGGAGAGGAAATGGCGTAGAGAATCCCGACTCTTCGATCTGCACGAATATAAACAAGTACGTCTGAACTGAAGTCGTTGCGCGATTTCGAATACGTAATTTCGGGTTTCGCCTACCCCAGGATTATGTGAACATTCTACGGTCACCGTGAAAGGCAAAATAGCAAAACTAATCCCATAATGTAGGATTATTTTAAATTAACCTCGTAGTTCATAAAATTTTAAATCTAACCACATTTTCGTTTAAAATTTGTTTAAAAAAAAAAAAGAAAAAACGTTCTATAGAAACCCCAAACTAACTGACATTAAAATTAACTATGGATAACCCACGTAAGTCATGTGCACTAAGGTGAAAAATTAATCAATTAATAGCTTTAATGTCTATTGCTCGGAGGTCAAGATGCACAATGGATTAAATTATATTGATCGTATACAGTACTATATTGGTCTAATAAAATAACAGGCTAATCCTAAGTCAGTCCCAAGTACCAATACCAGTAATAGACCCATCTCAATGGCCCAGGACCACTTGGTTCTGATTTGGGCTAGTGGATTAGTCCAATTAGATTAATTTTTTTAATAAATATGACATATAATTTTTATTTTAATTGTTTAAATTTACTGCTGCACCTACAATTACGGTTTACTACTGCAAAATAATACTGAATTTAATGTATAATAATATATTTGTAAAAAACATTGTTTTAATATATTGGTTACAAATATTTACAATAATTGGCATGTGATGATGACATAAATCTTACATGTACAATGTGTATATATTGAATAATAAATAAAATATAAAAAACATTAATTCATAATAGAAAAATCAGCCAATGATCATATACATTTTTTGAACTAAAAAAAAGTCTCCCGCAATGGTATTTTTAATTATTTTCGTAAATTATAAAAACGTACTGAAGGCAAAATATTAAATTTTATTTCTTAAATCTTAATTCACTGAAGAGTTGATTGCCCGTACTATGATGCAGTCACTAAAAATATATTTGGATTGATTGATTTTGATTTGAAAAATAATTTCAGACTTCATATTAAAATAATTTAAATTATTCAATAAAATATAATTAAAAGATAGAGTTGAATAATTGAAGATAATTCGAATTTAGAATAATTCAAACAAGAATATGTTTTCAGGGGGTTTAAAATTAATAATTTCAAATTCATTAAAATCAAGAGAAATTATGTAATCTTTTAAATGACTTTATTTTTTGTAAATTTATTTTTGTTTATTTCCATGTCTTTAAATGATTATGGCAATTTTCTGACACTGGTGGCCCTAGATTTGTTCCTATAAATATCCGTTTCAGACAGTCAAAACTCTTCATAAGACTTTCTCTTCCCTTGTTCACTGTCAGAAAGCAGTGGAAAAAAAGAAAGATGCAGTCTTTGTCTACCTGAAATATTGACTTCAAATCAAATCCCCCCAACCCCACCACCATTAAACAAACAGTGGATTTCTTCACTGATGCTAAGCCTTTAACACACGATGTACAATAATCCTGAAAATTTCAGTGACACCCGAAGAAACCCCATCATCCCCTACCCCCTCCACCACCCCATCATGATCCCCATCCCCCTGCCACCTTTCTCCGCCGCTGGCGGTGGTGATGATGATGAGTTTCCAAGGAGAGACGAGAGGTTCCCTCAATGGAGCAATCAAGAAACAAGGGACTTGATTGAAATCAGGGCTCAGATTGAATGGGGCTTCACCACGACGAAGAGGAACAAGAATTTGTGGGAAATGGTGGCCAATAGAATGAGGGAGAAGGGCTACAGAAGAACCATTGATCAGTGCAAATGCAAGTGGAAGAATCTTGTTAGCAGATACAAGGTGGTATTTTTTCACATGTAACTCTGATGCTTTTTGATGGATTATATATGCATGCATGCATGTGATCTGTGATGGGCTTTCCTTAGTTCTTTTCCAAATTTCTTTTGGTAGCGTGGTCCTGGAATCTTGAATTTGATGTGTTTGTTGATGAAACCAAGTTTATGAAATTTTGAGATAAATGGTTTGTGAATCCGAGTGACTGTGTTATGTGTTGTAATAAATTGGGAATTGTGTTGCCAAAATCAGATTCATTAAAATTTTGTGTGAATTACATAATTGTTGCTCTATGTAATATGTTCGCATTTATTGCTGTAAATTAATTTCATGTATTGGCTTTCTCTGGTAAAATTTATTCTTTCTGAGAGGTTGGTGTTGGATGATGGAATTTGAATTCCAATTTGAGAAATTAGTTTATCTGCCGGAATGTATATAATTTTGTATTTTATATGCATCTAGTGACAGGGATCTGTGCTTTTACAGTTCTGTTTTCTTGGGAGTGTTTAAGAGTTTGTCCAAAAATTTATGACTGGATGGTAAGGAAGAGGTTGTTGTTTACAAATCCAAATATCTTGAATTTCATGGACAAAACTAGTTGATGGAAGTGAACATTTTATTGTAGAGCCGAGAGGGAGAACCGCTTGCATGAAGATTGAATTCGTCTGTGAAATGAGTAGCAGTACTTTTTCTTTTCATTTTCTGGTTTTTGATCCATGGTGTATACTTGTTTGAGATTTAGCTTTGGTGAGATTGTCTAGAGAAGGGTCCTGTCCGTATGTTGTGAATGTTCGTTTTTTGGTGAGATTCGTCAAGATCATGTCATGTTTGAATGTGAACCACGTGGTGAGAACGGAATATGGAGTCTTGTCTTTGTGTAACGATTTCATGAGTTCAACTCTGAAGACAAAACAGTAGTTCTCATGATATAATTGTATGAGTTATGGTCCTATGCGAGCCTGCACGCGACTTGTAAGAAAATGCCGTCTGAAATTAATGTGGTGTCGTGTTGGATTTTGTGATTATAAATAGTAATATTGATATGTTATTACACCGGTGCTTTACTACTTGCGGTGTTACGTGGAAGTTTATGTTGTCAGTCAAACAAATTTATATGTGCGAAATATAGAAGTCAGAAGTATGGTGCATCATTGATATATATATATATATATAGAGAGAGAGAGAGAGAGAGAGGGAGTGGTTTTCCTACAAGGGCTGGCTCTTCTCAGCGTTAACATTGTGGCTTGATGTAATGTAGCTATGCTTGGTTCCTGGCTGTTACTTTACAGTGAAGTTCACAGTTAAAAATTGTTATTCTGCAGATGTTTTTTGTTGGGGAAGTGTGATTGGATTTCCTTAAAACGAACAAAATTGAGAATGTAACGTTAGGTCTGTGGTTGGGGCTCTTAAAGAACCAAAATTTTGTCGTAGCTTTAGAGAATCATCTGTTTGGATCTTTTGTTACCAAACCCCAATGTGATAAAAAACGCAGATTATATCTTATCAAAGTTCAGATCTATAGATCATAAGGTTGATATGTGTTTATAATACAGGGGCAAGACGCATCTGATCCAGACAATGGTCGACAGTGTCCATTTTTTGACGAGCTGCATGCGCTATTTACAACAAGAGAGAATAAAATGCAACATGCTCAGCCCAACTTGGAAACCGGTTCCTTGAAAGGAAGGAAGAGACTTAAAAACATTTCTGGAGATCGATCCCACGAAGAATACTCACAAGAACGAGACGATGAAGAAGAGACTGGTATTGATCAAGCTGAAACAGGGACAGTTGCTCCGAAGAGGAAGGCTGGTGGAGAAAAGAAACGAAAAACTGGACAACTGGAGAAACAATTAAATAATAATGACAGTATCCTTGCTAGCATACAGGAGATGCTGCAAAGTTTCATCGAACAGCAAGAGAGGATTGATATGCAGTGGAAGGAGTCAATGGAGAAATGTGCTCAAGAAAGGGAGAATGGCGCGAAAAAATGGAGAAACTTGAGAGAGAGAGGCTGGTGATGGAACAAGCTTGGCGGGAGAGGGAAGAACAACGGAGACAGAGAGAAGAGAGCCGAGCGGAGAAAAGGGATGCCCTATTGACAACACTGCTGAACAAATTGATTCGTGAAGAGGATTCTTAAGTCCTATATCATACCATCAAATAGTAAATCCTCTTAAGTCCTATATCATAGCATCAAATAGTAACAAGTCCGAAGAGGTAATTGTTGTGCTAACTATACAGAGACGCTGGATTTTCAGCTATGATAGAAACTTCTTTTCTGCTTTTTTCGTTTAGTTGGTGACTTTTACAGACAGACTGTTGAATTTTTCTGGAACTACATTTATTGGAAAGGCCAGTTATTTCCTGTTTTTGAACTATATCTTTTAGCAGCAGATAGTTTGTATTCTTGTAAAAGTTTCGCCAGTCACAATATTGCTGTATGGTAAAGGAAAACATTCTGGAAACCAGAAGGATAGCTGCTCAAGACACTATTATCGGGCAATATAACAAAGCATCAACTGATATTATTCCAGAACAGCTTGATATAAACCCACAAAAAGAAAACAAATTGTACAGTTTATTGGTCTGTTTCTAGTATGCTTCATCTGAGTAATGGAAAGGAAAGGATCGAGGGTAGGGGTGGCGTAAAGTTTACATTCTCTTACATTCCAAACAAAGAGCATAAGAACTCTTCCATTTGATCCAGAACTTTGAGAGTCTAATTACATTTTGAAGGCACCAGAGCAGAGAAGCTGTTATTCTGAGTTGCTTGGAGGCTTTTCTTTTGGATGCTTGGAGCCATAATGATCGATGAGCTGATTATGATTTGCTAGCTGAACCTGATAGTTCCAACCAAATGTTAGCGATAAAGTCATGATTGCATAAGGAATCATATTTGCTCTACGCAATTCTTAATGAAAGAACAAAGTAAGCATCCTAAGTTCTAAGCTGCCATAATGAGGTCAATAAAGTCAAGTGGAGAAAGCTGAGTAGGAGCTCAGTCAAAGCAAACTTTAATGAAGTACTTTTTGTCAAAAGTGCCATGAAAACCATTAACCACAAGTAAATAAAATCCACAGTAAGATACTCCTAAAAGTTACATGAATCATGCCACCAGTTATTATGAGTATAGTCCCTTTAATTTATCATTATCATAAGCATGGAAAAGAAAAAAGTCAATTGAGCTATATTTTGGTGTCCGGTAAACCAAGAACCACCTTAAGTTGTAACTTGCTATGGTAGGACAGCCTACAAAGAGAAGACATGACTTGGTTAAGACATAAACGCCATATAATTCCTAAAGGAAAAATAATGCTAATACAGGAGAGCATGTATCCAAATCTGCAAAAGTCCCTTTTTACCTCTTTCTTAACCAAACTCTTAGGTAGTCTGCCTAAAATACTGTTTTTGAAGCTACAAAGAAAATATTGTTTAAGCCAAAGGCATGGGAAATTAGAGAAATAGAACTTATTAACCTTTCTTGGCGCTTGAGAAAATCCCAAACGGACGCTTCAAAATTTTACATCATAAAGCAAGTTTTCTCATGCAAAATTGGCTAAGCCGGGGTCAATTAGAAAAGGATGCCCCAAAGATGCGATTATGAGCAAAAAGAGTACTTACATTACATTAAGAAATGTTTGATGTGTTGAACATTTGTTCATTTTCTACTCGTTTATGTTCACCTCTTTAGAAAGCACAAATACTGATATAATGCCATCTATTACCAGAGTAGACAGAGGGATTGAAAGACGGTCCTATGATGTGGAAAGACTTCAAGGAACTAAGACAGTGGTGCCCTTTAATGTGATTGAGGTCTGGTTTTGGGAAGTGAAAGTAATCTTTACTAAGAATCCTCGAAATAAGAGGATAAAACATTTAGTAACAGCCGGAGAGAACCTACATTTGAATTACATCTAATAAGAGAAAAGCAAAGAAATAAATGATTGGTTTGCTTTTACAACTCTTTTATGGGTGTCAACCAAGCACACAAGATCAACCATCAATAGATTCTCATCAATTAGGTCACAATTTAGGGCCTATAACTTCGTCGATTTTCTTCATCGAACATCATGTCGAAAACTTTGTTCAGGCTACATATCACAACCTTCTTTCTAAATCACAAGAATGTTTCCACTAGCAACCCGTTGCCTGGCGTGCTGTCCTAGGGTTAAAACCAGTCCATACCCTAATAAACTCATCTCTGACTTGCTACTAGTAGATCTTACAAACACATAATAAAATACTTCCATCTCCATTTGAAGAAATTCACTTGCCTAATTTGACCCCATAAGAAATTATTAAGTACAAACAACTGATCGATTAATCAAGATATGCAAACAACTATCCAATTAATCTTTACCGTCAATACAATTCAGAAACCAATACCTTAACGGAAACCCATCAAATATAGACCAATACAAGTACGAATATCCAAAAATCAAATAATCTCCATAGAATTTGAACACACAGATATTTCAACAAACACGTAAACATAAACCCTGATTAGACGGTTATATTACTTTACAAATGGGGCAGACGACTTTGAGACCAACGGCACGGGCCTCGAGCTGCGACCCTTTGGGCTTCTGGTTCTTCTCCGCATTCTTCCTCTGCGCCTCGATCTTCTGTTTTCCTCTTGTCATTTCTTTTTCCCTCGATTCTCCTCACTTTCCTGGGTTCCTGGTGAGTGCGATGAAGGCGGTAGAATCCGGGCCGCTTCGTCGCGTAAAAAGCGAGAGAAATGTATGCAAAACGGCTTGTGAAAGAGAAATGGGGATGGCCCGTGTCAACGCGTGGTCACCATTGGTATGCCGGAAAACAGTTTCCTAAAGCAAATGATGGATGGAAAAGGGAAAAACCAAGAACGTGGATTTGGTCCAAAACTTTGGTTTATTGTCAATTCAGTCCCCTAGTATTTTCTTTTTGTAAATTAAGTCCGTGACTTTCCCAAAACTGATTTCGTTCCATTTTTTGCCCCAAATATGGTCTCCTACCAAACTTTTATGAGCCACAATTTAACCCCATTTATTTAACTTTTTAAACCCCTTATTCTTCATATTATCTTAGGGTGAATAACAATTTATCCCCTGTGATATTGAAAATGAGCACATTACCTCTTTATAAAAAAAATAGAACAATTTACTCCCTCTATATTTTTTAAAATGAAGCAATTTACCTCCCTACATATTTACCTCCTTATGTAGGGAGGTAAATTGCTTTATTTAAAAAATCATAAGGGTATAAAATTCATATAAAAATTAAAACGAACAATAATGAAATACTTATTGAATCATAAGTGCATTATTTGGCATCGTCTCTCAAAACCTAATATTGTGCTCTCCCCAAACTCCTCGGGGGGCGATAATATAAGCAAGTATCTTAATTTCAATGTTTTATTTCATAACAGTTTAAATTTCCTAAAGAAAAATACTTGAATTAATTAAAACTTTAAAACCCCATCATAATGTTTGGTTTTGTTTTTAACTTGTTTTAGGGTATTTTGTGGAGATAGAGAGAGAAAAATAAAGATAAATAAAAATAAGTTAGAGATAGTGTGTATGTTTGGATTTATTTTTGGAGATAATATAAAATAAGTATGGTATGTTTGATGTTGGGTAGTGGGAGACAAAAGGTACTGTTAATTGTCAAATCATGTCTCTTTTGTATATATTTATATATATATATGTATAAAAATATATTTAATTTATTTAGTTGTGAATGGATTAAAATAAATTTTATTTTCTAATTATATATGTATGGAAATGTAAAAAAAATAATTTATGTAGATACACTTTTATAAATAATTAAATGCACTCTAGTAATGGATTAACAATATTTTTTGTTAGACGTTCTGTTCGAGGTGATAAATTTAAATATATTATTCAAATAATGTAATATATGAATTAATCGCATAGAATTTTTCTATTATTTTGTATTTTTTAAAATTTTTTAATTATTCCAATGATGTAGAAAATATTACGTACAAAATATTAAGTGGTTAAAATAAAATGTATTTGCATTTAAAAATAAAAAATACAAACATCACCAAAGAAAATATTATACATCTAACATGTATATCAACTCTCTAATGCATCCTTCAATTTTTTATAATTTGAAGATCCACATAATCCAATATTAACTAAATATAATTTATAACTACAGATTGCAATGGTTTGAAAAATATATTTTGGATTAATACGGCGTATTGTCCAATTAAACTATGATAATGAAACCCTTAAGTCATTGAATGATAAATGACGCACACAACCATGTTCCCGTTAACTTTATAATTAACATATGACAACAAGTGACTGGCTCACATATTCTACAACACCACTAATTAACATATGACAACAAGTGACTGGCTCACATATTCTACAACACCACTAATACTTAAGGACCGTCACGTCAACGTGGTGGAATTCCGGTTGGTCGCCGCGAGCGTGCTATACTGTCTACCTCACTATGCGAATGGCCTCCACGGTCGGATTGCACGCCAAAGCGACGAATGTAATCTGTCCATGACCCGCTCCACGGTCGGATTGCACGCCAAAGCGACGAATGTAATCTGTCCATGACCCGATCCCGCCAACTCCCGAATCCATGTCCAAACTTCTACGTGGCGCTAATGAAATATTGCGCGCCAATCGTGGGCCACCATCCCCACGAGCTACCTGTTCCTCAACATCCCAACTGGCAATATGGGTATGCGTTTGGTTTTGAAATGATTAATTTTAGAAAAAATAATTATGCCATTTTAATCAATAATTTTATAATAAGTTATATCAATGCAGATTATAGTAAAAATTAAAAATAATTGAATTAATTATACAAATACATATTAGAGTTAAACATAAAGGATAATTAAGTAAAGAATGATTGTTGTGGAATTAAAAATTAAAAATATAGTTTTTATAAAAAAATATTACTCGGATGGAATTGATCATAAAAATAATTATTAAAAAATAAATTAAATAGCATTAAAATTGTTCTTGTACTGGAAATTTAAATTTGAATTGTTCAATTGCAAGACCAAACAAGGCTTAATTGACAACCCTAATTTTGAGATGGCGAAAGGTGAAGATAATATATTGGGATAAATATAATAAGAATAAAGAGAAAAAGAAAAGGCAAAAGGAAAAAGGAAAAAAGGGCACTATTTCAGTGTACTACAACACAACATTACACTAAACTACACCACCGCTCCACCGTTGAGAATCTACAAAGCCCGGCCGCAGCGGCCGGCGACGACTCTTCCACCATATCAATCGGAGGCAGGACCCTCCCGTCGGCAAATAAAGCCCGCCCATTTCTTGGAAGCTCCTGAACAAGCCCTTCCTCGAGCTCCACAGCCGGTCCGCCAGCACCACCGCCGTCCCCGAACCTCCTCTCCACCTCCAAGTACTCCCCAAGAGATGCCCTTCTGGAGTCACACTCGTCCCTGCACAGCCTCCACCACCTCTGCCTTTTTCTCTGTTTGGAGAAAAATGGGCTGAAGAGCAGGAGATAATCATCCAATATGGGATCAAGAACGGTATAGATCTGAAGAAGAAGGAAGACGATGAACAGAGGTGAAGGGCGATTTCTACGAGGAAAGGCGATTTCTGCAAGAGAGGAAAGAGAAAATCTTCTGCTGTAAATGAAAACAGTCAGTTTTGTTCCCCACTATTATTACAAAAACACCTAAAAATGAAATAAAAATGGGTAAAACACTGCATGCCAAACATTACATTCATTTTGGGCCATCTCTGAGATGGCCCAAAAACAAACCCAAACATAAGGCATATTTTTTATTTAAAAAAAAAAATTGCTTTATACTAAATTACCATTTGATGTTGAATGGTCATAATAGTGATAGAGGACCAAATTAGTAAATTCGGTCACGCATTCCGTCACCAAAATCTCCAGCTCTCCACCACAACACGCGGCGTCGGTCGCACGTGCGGTATGTCGCAATGGCACGTGCCGGCCCACTCCACCCTCATTGGCTCCTCCTACTCATTTGCCCTTTTAGTTCGAGCATCTATTCTCTCTCTCTCTCTTTCTCTCTCTAAACCTCTTTCACTCAAATCTATCACTCTCCTCCACTCCCTACTGCGCACATACATACATACATACGCAGATAGATATATATAATATATATATATACACACGCATATAATTCTAGTGAGAGAAAGAGGGCCTTTAATTTTTTGTTGCCATTACATAACTTTACAGCTCAACTCTCAATTTCCTTGTGCCCCCCTCTCTCTCTATCTTTCTCTCTCTTAGTTGAGCTGAAATTGCACAGATCAAATCTGCTGCTACTGCTGCCACCTCAAGGTATTTTGCTTCTTGTTTTTGTTTATTTTTTTACTGAAAATCGCTAGTGTCATTCTGAAATTTAAGTATGGCCGTAATTTTCTGGGTGGAAGATAGCCCAAAGTTGTAAAAACATATAGGCTTGTGTTTGGGGATTAAGTGAATTTAGTTGTGGCTAGTTGAAGCCAATCCAAAGCTGTAAGGTGCTTGTGCTTTGTGTTTCTGGGTGTTGATTATGGATGTGGCTTTTGATGATGCAGTTCGGTTGAATTGGGGAAATGTCGATGAAATATGAGCTTTGATGGGAGAACAAGTAATGGGTATGCACGAGCATCCTAGATTAAGCTGTTTGGTATATATGTTTTGATCGCATGTAAATTGAGCCTTGGTTCTGTTCCAAGTTTGTGCGCACACAAGTTTTAGAAACAAGGAGAATCTATTGCTTTGGAGGAGGAGAAAACTGGAATCTGTGTTATATACTGGTGAACAAAGTTTCCCATTCAAATTGATGTTGCTCTCTCAAGATGAGAAAGGGAAGTGAAAGAGAGGGTTTAAGATAATTTTTCTCTTTTAGAAAACTAGGAGAAATGTCTGTAAAACATGTGAGTTTCAATCTGCAAAAGCCCATGTTATTTTAGTTACTTGGCATCAGATTGGCAGACCATCAAAATTAGAGTAGATAGACCCATTCCTGAAAAATCTACTGATCTTAGCTCAGCAGTGATGTTTAAGTTTTTCAGATAACCTTGTTAAGATAGCACAAAATGTAGGCTGTTACAGCTTGCTATTTCACGTTTATCAGTAGGCAGATATTGCCTTACTGCTTTTTTCTCGCATTGTGTTTGGTTCTGTTATGTGGAGGGAGATTTCGTTCTTATATTGTAATGCATTAACCACTTCTTTGGCCCCGTGCTGTAGAATCTGTCTTATAAAACTACTAAGACAAACTTTAGCTGGAACAACTGTGCTTGAATTACAGCTGGGTATCCCTCCCTGGTCATGACTCTCAGAATATTATCAGCAAGGATGGAATTCTTCTTTGCCTACATTGATGCATCAGCTTGCTGCATTCTTATTGAAATTTCATTTCCATTTTCTTCATTATTAATTTATATGAACTAATAACTTAAATTTCTTATACAGGAGGTACTCTCTTATAATTCTTAAAGTGGCCACTCTATGGCGTGATCAACTTAGTTACCACATGTCCAGTGGAATAATTGTACAGCTTCATACATCTGATGATTTGTATCAACCTTATTATGCTTGACGTGAGCCACGATGGGCATTTTCACTGTGAATTCTCGGCAGTGGCTTTTATGCGTCCTATTGCTTTACAGTCTTGCAAAAGAATTTGAGGCTCTGAGTCCTGATGGTATGCTGGTTAAGTTAATATCCATTTTCATTTTCCTAGCACGTTATGTAGTTGAGAGAGTAGATCTGCAGAGGATACTTGGCTTTGACTAAACATTACAACTGTATAAACACAAACACAATGGTGAATACTAAATACTACTATTACATTACATTCACCAAGTAGATTCAGATTCTTTATCATATTACAAAGCATTGTCAGAACTTTTTGTTGGATTATATTTGAATGGTGAGATGTGTTGAAAAGTTGAGGTGAAATGTGTTGGAAAGTTGATGCACCAGGCAGATTCTAATACAGCAGAATTTGTGGTGTACCCGTGCAAATTAGCAAAAGAAAGGGTAGTACCCAAGTTCTGGTGGATGGCCTACATGCGACCTAACCTTTGAAATAGGAACGCTTATGCTTTGCTTTTGATTTGCAGGTCAAGCTCTCGTCAACTTTAGGACAGCCATCATTAATTCAGATGGAGTTCTGCTTCAGTGGAGACCAGAGGACGAGGATCCATGCGGATGGAAAGGAGTAAAATGCGACTTCAAGTCGAAAAGAGTCACAGCCTTGTAAGTTCCTTGATACTTCATTCACGTCTTTCCCTGTATGAACTGCGGTCGTTGCTTTCTGGATAACCTAAAATTATGAATATATTCCAAAAGTAAAGGATTTTCCAGTTTGTATATTTTTTAAATATCATGCTTCCAGTGTATGGTGTGCTTCGATTATTTTGTTGCATTCAAAGTTCATGCATCACTTTATGACACATCTCAGGAAACCAAGCAAGATATATTCCTTTTTCATCTATACATGTTTGATATAAAAATTAGCTCAAGTGGCTTTTCCACTCAATGCCTTAAAAGTTTGACTGGCAAAAAGGTGTTTCTTAAACTTGAAAGTCATATAAAATTTGCTTTTTTGGGCTCATTAAAATTACAATTGATTTAACCCCTAAACCTCTTATTGCCAAATTGTTAGTATTTTCTTGTGTAAGAGACTTGCCTTTAAAGTTTAAATAGTAGTGATTATAATTATTTTATTGACTACCAATCCAAGAAAGAGTTGTCTCTTCTGTTGTGTACCCAAATGGTAAACTATGTGTTTCCTTCATATTGTGAATATGTGGAGATCGATATGCAATCTAATGGAAGTTGCATTATGCATAAATTTACTGCTAATTGATTGGTATACTTTAATGGTGCAGGAGCCTCCCTAACCACAAGTTGAGTGGACCTATATCACCAGATATTGGGAAGCTAGAAAGCCTGCAATTTCTGTATGCATCTTTTGCTTTTTATTCTTTCACATCTTTACCAAACCTCCTGCTGATGCTGAGTTGAACTACTTGTTTGTAGAGCTCTTCATGACAACAATTTATACGGGGCAATCCCTCCAGAGCTGGGGAACTGTACACAGCTGCAATCAGTGTAAGTCAATAGAGTAGGCTTTTCTTCGTTTCTAGAGTGAACACACTGAAAGTCAATCAAATTTTCAAAAAAATATGCAAAAACGGCAGCTAGAGTACTGATGTCAAGGTGATGCTAGGATGGGTCTTCTACAATTTCCTTGAAAACTGTTGGTTGTGTAAATTTTTTGAATTTTCAAAGATAAAAAGAGTTCTTGTGTTTTTTGTTTGACTGACCTTATTTGTCTTCTTGGTTCCGAGTCATTGTGTGATAGAAGGACAAGCAAAAATGATTAAGAGACACTGCAAGTTATTCTACTTCATTTTATTCTCTTATGTGTCAGTGTAAATCTTTTTTTCTTGTTTCGTTCATGTCTGACTTCTTGCTTTCCATTTTTTGCAGATTTCTGCAGGGTAACTACTTAAGTGGATTGATTCCAAGTGAATTAGGAAACCTTTCTCAGCTGGAGAATCTGTAAGTAATTATACTCCCATTTCTCCGTTACCACTGTTGTGTGCTTGAATTTTTAGTTTTGTCATCTGTATTATTGGAGTCCTCTTGTAATGGAAATCCCTGGTGGGACAAAACAATTGTTTCCTAAAACCACGCTCTCAACAAATATTTTCTTGGTGAATATAGCTAATTATGTTTTCAAAAGTATTGCAAGATTGATGGAATAGGGAATTTTATATGCCCCATGAGAAACTCCTTTTATGCTGTTGTGTTATGAGATCTGAAGCAAGGACACAAAACATAGAAACCTCGCTCTAGTAAATGAGCTTAATATATTGTTGGTTTCAATGGACCTGATTCCAATTTATGTAATATCAGACTGAAGTTTTATCCACTCAGCACTAGATTCTATCAGTTGATTATGCTGAACCAAGGTCCATGAAAATATACTGTTGAAATTCTGATGAGAACTGTTATTAGTTCATACTTTTGATTCTCTGTCAATGTAGCAAGTTTGGCTATTGGTTATCTTCAACTGTATGTGATGGGACTTCAACATTGGTGACCCTAAAAATGCACATACAGACAGTACAGCTAACACTGCTCGAAGTTGACGTTTTCTTCCTATGCTTCTTTTTTCAGGGATCTTTCAAGCTCTCAGTG
>NC_026150.1:18740042-18757376 GCF_000512975.1 Sesamum indicum
TTGGGAAGTTAAGCAAGCTCTCAAGTTTGTAAGTGACCTCTTCATTTGCAAGGTTACTCAGTCATGTATTATTCTTCTCTTCTAATCAGTGTCTTTTATGATGTTTGAAGCAATGTATCAACAAACTTTCTGGTGGGACCTATACCCTCTGATGGTGTTCTTGCAAACTTTCGGAATGATTCGTAAGTGATAAATTTTTGTAAATGTTCTATGTGATGTTCATACTCTATTCTTGCTGCTTTTACTGTGGTATATTTATATTTTTCTTTCCCTTCTGTTTGGTTTTACTGCTTGTTTGCCACTGACTGGTTACTCCTCTTATCTAACTGTTTTTAGATTGAGAATAAATGAGAAACAAGAAAGCAAAGGAGGAACATGATAGTTTACTTTTGAGCCCACTTCTTGAACTTCTAGACAAGGCAAATGGAAGAAAAAGAGTCTCAACACTTTTTGAATGCCAAATGGAAGAAAAAAGTCCAACCTTCTCCGATCATTCACTTGATTTGTTATTTTAGGTTTCTGTCTTCTTGTCTTCCACCCAGGAAAAAGCTGTTAGATTCTTATATTATAATTTCTTGACCAATGCGGACAAAGTAATAAAAATGCATCAAAGTTACCCAGTTGCAACAGAAAGTAATACATCAGAAAGTGTTTATGTTTGGGCTGAATATGACTTTTAAAGCAAGTTAGTTCTAAATGAATGAGGATTGTTGGATCTATTGGCTGCCTACAGAAGGACTGCTATGGCATCTAATGCACAAAGTGACTAGCCTCATACAGAAATTGTAACCTTTCTGCTTTCCATTTTGGTCCTAATATGTTTTCAGCCTCTTTTCCTTTCTACATCTTTTCTTATGCTTTAACTGCTACTTGATTCTCCTCTCAGCAGTTTCGTTGGCAATCGCGAGTTATGTGGCAAGCAAATCCAAGCATGCAAGAACAATGATGGTGGTCCTTCAGCATTTTCTCAGCCTCCTGGTTCAGGTAAAATGTTTTGGTGTGGGAGACTGTTCATTTACTGATATTCTAGTTATCCAGTGAGCTATCACCTCAAAATTATCTCTTACAAAGATTGCTTTTCCGCACAAAGATGCTGTAATCAACTTACAGAAAATAGTCTCATTCCCATCTTGTGTCTAGCATATCTACTGTGCTAAGGGTATATATGCTATGAATGAAAGCAAGTTAGCCTTGTTGACCCTTGATTGACTTAAATCCTTATCGCTTTATGTGTAAGAGAAGCCAAAAGAATTAATTTGAGTATTTATGTGTCACTCCTTGGAAACTTCATTAGCTGATTGCTTCTGAAGGTTTATTAGCTTTTTTATTTCTTTAGCACACTTCACGTTCTTGAATTCATATCCATTAAGAAATGGAATATTTTACCATCGTTTTTCTTGAGTTTGACTGTGTACCATGTTGATAATCCTTGTTTCAGCATAAAGAATCTATTACACATTCAACAAAAAAAATTGATACTCCACCTGAAATCTTACCACGCAATAATGGGACATAAACGGATTGACACCTTAAGAATGTAGTTGGTGATTTAAACCACATTATCAACATCTTTTATTGACCTTGCTCTCCTATGTATTTCTTCACGGTTTGTTTCTCAACTTGCAATATAAGGTTTGCAGATTATAATACAGTAGTAGCATGTTAGTCACATTTCTTGATTCTTTTCTGAACCAGACTGTGATGTGGAGCATGTTTGTTGAGAACTTATTTGAGACTGTAGTAAATCCTTCTCGTTGATCACAATATTTGTTTTCTGGCCATTATTATTATATCTTTCCCATTTTGTCCTTTTGAAACAGAATATGACCTTGGTCTTTGTGTGTCTTTAGCTCAATCCCAGGCCAAAAAGAATTCAGGGAGGCTTCTTATAAGTGCACTGGCCACGATGGGTGCTTTGCTTCTAGTAGCACTTATGTGCTTCTGGGGTTGTTACCTGTATAAGAGGCTTGGTAAAAATGATGGCAAAGGCCTTGCAGTGGATGTCAGTGGAGGTGTGGATCTAACACCCATGCTTGAAAAATCAGATCTGCATCTTGGTTCTTTTGTTTTCCTATATCTTGTCAGAATTTTGCCCTTTGTTTCTTTAAGTAAAATAACATGCCTGATGTTATGTTTTGATATTGCTTCAGGGGCCTCAATTGTAATGTTTCATGGAGACCTGCCCTACTCCTCAAAGGATATCATAAAAAAACTGGAGAATTTAAATGAAGAGCATGTAATTGGTGCTGGAGGCTTTGGAACAGTGTATAAGCTTGCAATGGATGATGGCAATATATTTGCATTGAAAAGGATTGTGAAGGTAAATGAAGGCTTTGATCGTTTCTTTGAGAGGGAGCTTGAAATTCTTGGAAGCATCAAACACAGATACTTGGTGAACCTTCGAGGATATTGCAATTCCCCGACATCCAAATTGTTAATATATGATTTCTTATCAGGAGGCAGCCTGGATGAAGCTCTTCATGGTTCGGACTCCTTCATGCGTTTCAATATTTTTAAAGCTATCTGAAAGTTTTGGTAGTTATCATAAACTGGCTATTACTTGCAACATGCATATTTGCATTTCATAAAAATGCATAATTCTATACATAAAAAAGTTAGTAGCTGCAGGAAAATTTGGAGGAATTTTGACCACTCAGTGGTATATTACCCACTAATAAAGGTATGGACACTGTATATTTATTGTCTGAGTCCATCCAATCATATGGCATCCTGGAGTGCTTTTCGCTTGGAAGAAATGTGGATGGGCAACATTTTAATTGTAAGATGTCTAATAATCCATCAGTCCCTATATTATCCCATTTTAGTTTAGCTGGAAAAAGTAATATTTTGGGTTAGACTTTTGTCCTTGGTGTCACATCTTCCCTTGAGTGAGAGAGTACTTTTGGGGAAGAATAAGTACCAATTCTGGAAATAAGACGCAATAGTGCATTCTGAAAAGGAAATATCTTGATTAATTTGCAACAGAGTAACTGTTAATTAGGCAGCCAAGATATAATTTCTGTTTCATGATTCAAAATTTCAAAATGTAATGAGTCCTGGATTTTCACATCCAAACTTCATTAACACTACGTGCTTGTTTTCTCTTTGATATTAGAATTGTTGTTCAAATATTTATGTTCTCTTGTACTAATCTATGCCATTCATTCTGGTATAGATTGCTTGTTTTTTGCGATATGATTATAGTGTCTGTTTGAATGCAGAGAGAGCTGAGCAACTGGATTGGGAGGCTCGTTTAAATATAATAATGGGAGCTGCAAAAGGCCTCGCCTATTTGCATCATGATTGTTCGCCTCGAATTATTCACCGTGACATCAAGTCAAGCAATATTTTGCTTGATGGAAACTTTGATGCTCGAGTGTCTGACTTTGGCCTGGCTAAATTGTTGGAGGATGAGGAATCCCACATCACAACAATTGTTGCTGGCACATTTGGGTATCTAGCTCCTGGTAGGGTCACAAAATTCTAGTATTTTGTTCTTGGGCTCGTCTTTTGCATTTCTGAGTTGGGATAAGGCTATCATTATGGGGTTGACTTGTCATTGGAAATGATTTTCAAATGTCAACCAGAAGATAGGCTGATCTGCCATCATGTTTCTCTTAGAACTGTTATTTCTATCACAATTTACTTCATTTGTGTGCATAATGGTGATAGTTAATTCCATGAATGTTACATTTGACAGAGTATATGCAGAGTGGAAGAGCTACAGAAAAGACTGATGTTTACAGTTTTGGTGTTCTGGTGCTTGAAATTGTAAGCGGAAAGCGGCCTACTGATGCGTCCTTCATTGAGAAGGGCCTCAACATTGTTGGATGGGTATGGAATTTCCCTTCTCTCTAAGGTCTAAAGCTTTTAGTGTCTAATCATTGGTCTTTACTTCACTTCGAAGATGAAAATGTGAAAATAGATTCAAAGTTCTGTGGTGCTTTCTGTTGTGTAGACACAATGCCACCAATTGGTTTGTGCTTAGCATGAGGCGTGATAAGCAATTGAAAAAAAACGTCTAGATTCTTTTTCTTAGGATTTTACTTTTAGTTATCGTTTTGTTTCTCCAAGACGAATCATGAGACTAGAATGAATTGTTCTGTCAAAGTTATTTGGTTATTCTCCTCCATAGGGTGTAAGAAACCTGTTACTGCTGGTCTCGAACATATAATGTGATGTTGAAGTTGCCTGAGTTAATATTACGCTTGATCCGTCCTGTTCTAAAGTTAAACTTCTGCTGGGGAAATCCAAGTCTCAAGTGCCTGTATGGAAACTTTAAGTTTATTGGATCCCACTGAATTAGCTTATATCTCTGACTTTCTAGAGGGTAGAATTCCTTGGAAAAAGACGCTCAAATACATGTGTTGAAGATTTTTATCCTCACCTCTCTTGAATCATATATTTACTTTTCATGCTGCAGTTGAACTATTTAGTTTCAGAAAGTAGACAAAGAGAAATAGTAGATCCACACTGTGAAGGAGTGCAGACAGAAAGCCTTGACGCCCTACTATCAATTGCCATCCAGTGTGTTTCCTCAAGTCCTGAGGATCGTCCAACCATGCATAGGGTGGTCCAAATACTCGAATCCGAGGTTATGACGCCATGTCCTAGTGACTTCTATGACTCAAACTCTGATTAAGGGCATATGATGTGGACAAAGAGATTTCCATCTATTATCATCAGCTGCATTATGTGGCAAACACGAGCACAGAAGAGATCAGAGTCTGCTTTAATTTATTTCCGACTTTATTTATTCAATTCTTTCTCAAAAAGGAAAAAAAAGTGTGATTGGACAGGCTTGTGATTCTCTTGATTCATCATTAGAGCAAGTGGTCTGCCAGCATCATGTTCCAGGTTCTTCACCCGCCGTTCTACCTTTGGTCTCCTCGGTTAGCTCAGCCGCATCAGGTTTTTCTCTCTCTCGATGAACAGACGGCATTTTTTTGATAGCGGTATGAGCTGTTGGTCCTTACCTTTGTCTTGTCTTCTGGTAATTCCTCCGAATCAATTGTATATGAAATGGTGAAATTGATCAGTGTCTCCACACACTGAAGGATCCTTGTTATTGGTTACATTTTTGTATAATATTTCCATCCCAATTATTCATACTATAGGTTACTGCAAACTTTTTGTTCGATGTTGTAGGTTCTCTTATGTTTTGGAGAAAAATGTTCACTTCGTAACTCTACAAGAGAGCCTCAGATAATGCATTTACCTGTCATTTCTCCTACAAGCATTTCTGATGTATGTATGGTGGGTTTTCTAGCATTCCTCTTACCTGTCATTTTGCTTACAAGCATTTTTGTTTTTGACTTGATGATGAATCAGACCCTTCAAATTTGTAGTCGTGCTGTTTTTCTTCTATTATTATTATTGATTGAATGTGTTACATTATTACATCATTAATATCAATAAACAACCTTCGGGAGGGAAAATGTGTTACATTATTACATCATTAATATCAATAGTGAACTTTAACATTTGTGCAAAATGTCATTTCTCCACTGGAGAAGGTATGAGCGCATGGATTATAAAACATTAAATAATAAAGCATGAATAGGTTGTGTTTATAAAAATTTCAGACTTTTAAATGGATTGAATAGTTGAGAAAATTTAAGTCCACTTATAAGGCGTCAAAAATTTTAGTCGCACGTAACTGAAAATCTTCCAAGTCCACTTGATTACTCCTCCGTGTGCTGCAGATTATAGAGTGTTTGCAAAAAAAATTATTTTTCAAGAAGCATTTTTTTTAGAAAAGAAATTGAGAATGATAATCGAATCAAAAGTGAATGGTATTTACAAAATATGTAAAAAGCATATAAAAATTAAATTGAGCAATATTTTGAGAATTAAAATATTTGTAAAATAAACTTAATTGATTAAAAATTGTTTTGTTCCCAAGTGTTAAAAGATACAATTTTTGCTTAATATCTACCCTTGTTTTTTGTAAATAATAAATTATTTTTTGTCAAAAAAGTGCATTTAATTTTAATCAGTATAAACTAAAAAAGGTAAATTTAAATAAAGATTATTATAATAAGAGTAAAATAATTCAAAAAAAGTTGAATTTATTTACAAAAAAATCAAAGCAGCAAAAAGCACCTTCAAGGTGCTGATAATTTTTAGCTTAAAAGTGTTTCTTTTACCAGTTTCGGAGGTAGAAGTTGGCAACCCAAAAAGCTTAAAAGTAACTTTTTGGAGCCAAAAAATGAAAAGTCCTTTTAAAAACTTTTGCAAACACTCCATATGTGCCAAAAAAATCAATTACATAAGCTCTCATTTTTTCAAAACCAAGAAAAAAATATAATTCCTCATGATTTGTTTATATTACAAATGCTAATTACCACCAGGAAATTAGTAACTATCATATTTTTAAACCACAATAATTGGACTTGATTTTGCTCACATCTCATCTCCAGAAAATCCTCTTTTCCACAAATCAAATTAAGCAATCTTCTCTTACATTTTGAGAAATCAGCATGGATTCAATTGATTTCTGCAACCCTCTTTTAGCTGTATCCTCTTCTTGATTTTGCATTCACTGCAGTACCTGATTCACCACATTTCCACTCTACTTTCCAATTATTTGAATTCCATTTCTGAACATCAAAATCCCCAAAATCTTTCACATTAATTGCAATCAAATGGCACAGACAGCCCTGCACCATTCCTATATAAAGGCCTACCAGCAAGGCCATACAACACACCTGTACAAACACCAAAGATGAAAGAACACTGCAATCTGGTTACGAGCAAATACCAAGTTGGCTACGATTCGGTCGTGTTCATGGCATCTCATCACTCAATAAAACTTTCCCACGACAATGTCAGTGATGATATGCAATGAACATCGATCAATTTGTAGGATTCTTCATATGTTGTCAGCCAAAAGTGTTCTTCATAGCAGAAAACAGAGTCGATGCATAACTAGAGGGTTTAGTATTCTTACACTAATGTCATCTTCCAATGTTATTGATCCCTTTGCTTTCAGCAGAGGAACTTTATATGTTCTTTATTGAGTCTCTGCTCTGCTTTTTGTTATTCTACCACATACGATGATTTTTTTCCTGGAATAAACTCGAAAGACATAAACGGGGTGATTTCATGCTACCTATGTGGGATGAGAACTGTTCCTTAGATCATAATATGAAGATGATAAAGTGAAATGCCAACATCATCATGTATGATCCGACTGTCTAAATCCAAGTTGTGCTGCCATCCAGATTCCACATGGACAAAGAGCAAACTTCCCTGTCCTATAGTTCGTGATTTTTTCATGAAAGTAGTCTACTTCTGGAATTTCTATCTACATGTGAAAGCTATTTCAGATGTTTTCTTAGTGATGGAGGAAAAAATTTACCTACTTCATAAAAATGATAAATAATTAATTATTGTTAATACTTTCCATTATTAAGTGATTAAATGTGATATGGTAAGTAGCATGATTTTCTCCAATAAATGAAACCTAGAAACCAGACCAAGTTCAAGGAGAGTATGGACCATAGAAATATGTCCAGGTTCAAGGAGATAATGTTACGGTTGCTAGCAGAACGTCTCTAATGAACAAAGCCCAGAAAGGAAGCCAGGTTCAGAAAAGACAACATAGCACGATTCCAGACCTTGATCAATGCAAGAATGAATGACCAACCACTATATAAGCCCTACAAGGCAGAAGAAAAAGAAAAGAGACTTGCACTATATTTTATTTTAGTGTGATGGTGCTATATTACACCTCAATGAATAAAATTTATTTGATCTCATTTTTGTACTATCACTTAGACAAGAAAACCTTAATGTGACAGTTGATTCCCTAAACCTTGTTCCAAGGGTGGTCCATAAATTAAAGGGACAATTACATTTATATCCACCTATGGTCTATTTACACAAACCATCATTGTCTTTTAAAAAAACTACACATACACCAACCATAAATGTCAGCATCACTTACACAAGCCACTCATATTTTTTGAAAAATTACACATACACCCCTCAAAAACATCAACATCATTATACAAACTATCCCTGTTTTTTTTGCCAGCCAGGGGGTGGTTTCTGTAATTACACAAAAGACGATGGTGGGGTTTGTATAAATAGACCATAGATAAGGGTGTAAATGTAATTATCCCTAAATTAAAATAAAAGCAAACAATGTCTAGCCCACAACTCAGTTCAAACCCTTTTAGCACTGCCCTTCAAGTATTGTTATAGGTGTAACATTGACATAAAAGAATAAAGTCTATTTTCCATATGACGAGAAAGTAAACTTGCATGTGAAGCTCCATAATGAAACAAAGACACAGAACAATAATACTAAACACGGGAAAGAACACTGTAACTGTCTGTTGTATAACATTGATGTACAAATACTCACCCTATGGGGACACAAATATAGAATCATATTCACGGTGAAGAATCGTCTCCAGCTAATTTGCTTGTTGGAATTCTGTCTATCTTTTCTACATAAGCTGAGGGAAACCATCCGGCTTTGCCTTCGCATTCTCCTTCGGACCATCCATTTGAAGTCACCTACACGAGCAATTAGCAAATCACAAGTAGCAAACAAAGAATCAACTCATATCAAGGACTTTTAATTCTCTTGAAATATGCTCGTGGTGCAGTTAGCCTGTCAGTGCCACAAAGTTGGTAGAAAAACACAAATAATTTGAAATTAGAAACTAGAACACAAACTGCAATGGTTATAAACAGAAAATGTATGAGATATCCGGAGAAGATACATGATGCAGAAAAGCAGTGACAATTATGAAATTCTTAAAGAGCACGAAATAAGCTTGTTAACGCATTTTAATACCTGCCGGACTACGACATAATTATCAACCTCAAGACTTAGCTCGCCATCTGCTTGAGCATCAAATGGGTGTATGACCTGACAAAGTATGAATATTAGAAAGAACATAAAGATGTTGTGCCTACAGATTGACAAGATTAACACATATTAATACTCGCCCATCTGCTTGAGAAATAGTTGAATTCGTGGAAGGCCCAGTGTGAAGCAGTTAAACCGTGAAAAAGAATTACCTTTGCAATGAAGTAGTTATCACCATTATCCTCGTCATCCTGACCATGAAGACTATTTGAAACAGTCCCATTATTAGGAGATGGGATATTCTCGTCCGTTGGTGGAATTTCTGATAGCAAGGAAGAGTCTTCCATTTGCTCCTCGAGAATCATCTAACAGAAGAGACGAAGAAGATGAAGCATAAAAGTAAAAATAGAATATTACGACCAATTTTACCTGCTCGGAAATAATATTGGTTGACATTGTCACCTGAATGAGTGAATATATGTAAAGAAGGGAGATATATAACGGACCTCAGAATGCAGCTTCTCCAAGATAGCAACAACATTTCGATGATAAGATCTCTCAGCATCAACCTGTGTGTAAACTTTATGTAAGCTTCCATAGTGTAAAAAAAGATTATCTCAGTGAAACGCAAACTTCAACTGTTGGTACCATGACAAGAAGCTTCTGGAAAGTTGTCTCCTGTTGCTGCTCCTCTACGGACAACATAGCAGCAGTAGCTTCTCTTCCAAGTGCCAGCATGGAAGACTTGATCTCTGTCAACTTTTTCTCTGCACTTTTAAGCTTTAAGACGCTTTCAGCGGAAATATCTCTGGACTTTGATTGCCGTCGTATTACTTCAGCTGCCTAAATGGTAATTTAGAAGTCACAGGTTGAATCATCAATTAACACCAAATGGAGTTCACCAAAGACGAACGAAAGCACAAACCTGAATTTCAAACTCTTGCCGCATTCTATCATACTGGTGAGTCAAATGACGAGCATCTTCTAGAGGAGCACCATTTATCAGTGCACGAAGTGGCTCAGAAATCTACACGTCAGATATAAGTTATATGGATCAGAAACCTACTGGGATTAGCAATCTTCAATATTAGTTACAGTGCAAAAGTTTTCTTAAATGAGAACTTGTGCATTCATAGTTTGACATATGCTAATGCTTTTTTACCTGGCCAAGATTCTCGTGTTTCTACGCAGCACGAGTCAAACTGTTTCTTGAAAAGGTGCATAGGACAGATAACAAACGAAAACTGGAAGAATGTTCATATTTAAAGACGCACTTATATCGTACTTGATTTCTCAGTACATCAGCAACTGCTTTACCTGATAACTAAGAATCCCAAGCATTGTTTCTCTGTGATCTTCCATAGAGGCATGTGAGGTACCAAAACCCTGGGCAATCCTTGCAAGGGGAGAATCAGAATCTTGATTTTCAATTCCATACTTGCAACAATCTTCGGCCAACTTCCTAGCTACAAAGCAAAGCTGAAATTTATCTGTCCCACTCATCACTGGAGAAACTCAAGAGAAAGGCACAAGACCACACACCTATCTCCATTTGTTTTTTGCTTGCTGAAACGAATCCATCCAATCCACGTACAATATCCCTCTGGAAATGCTGTGCAACAAAAAGCTCCTTAAATGTGACTGCTGAAGTTATATAGGACAAATCATTAGATCCAGGAACCACAGACAGGATCAGAGGTAGAAAGACATGCCTCCAAAGCTTTACCTTCGCCGCCCTTGTAGATTTGTATAAATTCTGTAGTTGCTGATGGAGTTGCACGTCGGCTTCGTCAATCATAACCCCTCCATGACCCAGCTGCCCCAGTTGTCTAAGGATTGCCTGCCGGCAACATGAAACAATTAAAGACCAAAATCAACACAGTACGAGCACCTCATTGCTTAATAACGCCTTATCCGTTCTCCCTACGACATATGAGCAGTGACTTCACAGTAAAAATCATTAGAATGGTTTACGAAAGATATATGCATTCTTGAATCTCCACATTGTATCAAATGAGGTTCAGCTTACAACTCGCTCTCACGTGCTTTTGGGATCATCGGAACTAACAGCTCTAGGCTATCAACTAGAACAAAGTCGAATTTGCTAGCCTGTCACAGCACTTTAGACATGAATTTTAATCCCCAATACATCGAGAAGCAAACTGAGATTGAGGCTGATATAAAAAAATATCATCATCCTGTCCCTTTTGGTCGAATAGAACGAGCATCCAAACCATAAATATGACTGTATTTGGAAGCATCAGGTGGACTTCGGCGCAGAAAATTACACAAAAGATTTATACATTTCGTTTAACTCCTTTCCAACTTTAGAACTAAAGACATTTGGTTACGAATAATTTAGAACATGAAGGATATATATCAAATTAAAAAACAAGAGACATAAGACTCAGAAACAAATGCCCAAGAACAAATTCCTTCACAGAACAACATGATCAAACCCCAGAATCTCAACACGATTTCCTCAAAGATCAAGATTTTTCCAATAAAAAACATTCAACTACTGCACAAGAAGAAGAATTTCATACCTGTTGCTGCCTAGCCACTTGTTCTCTTAATTTACTTGCTTGCTTCTTTATAGCCTCCATGTTTGCAAACACAACATCAACCAACTCCCCCCTACAATCCACCAACTATATCACCCCCAAGAAAAACTCAAAAATCACACACACAACACACACAGTGAGAGGTTTATACACAGGAAATAAGGAAAGAACTGGATGAACCAATGATAGAAGAGTAGTGGGCTATTAGTGGTGTATTGGAGTACAGAACAGTTCTTGGACAAGAAAAGGTAAAGTGTATGGGCAGGTGTCGGTGAAAGTGGGAGTTGGAATTCAACTGCCCCACAATCCCAGCTCAAGTGGGACAAACTAATTTATTTACAACAAGAAAGGTAGAGAATTTATGGGCAGAAATTTTGGTAAAAAAGTCGTCTTTATTGGCTGTGTAAAAGCTTTCTTGTATTTTGTTCTTCAAGATTGTGAGCACGTGAACAAACTATACTTCCCACTTGATCCCATCATGTGTGTCCCTTTTCTTGGTACTATGATTCGTTGGGATTGACTAGGATCCAAACCCTTTCCTTAAAATTTCTAGTTATAATTTAGGTTTTTGTGTAATATTAATGCAGCAAATTTTCATCTATTTGACCAAGCCCTCAATTTATTTATCTGAAGTTTATTATGCATTTTATTTTTCTTAGCATATTTACGTATACACCTCATTACTTATAATTTATTTATACAAATAATTTATATTTTTTTAAAAAATTATACATATGTCTGTCAGAAACGTCAACATTATTTATACAAACTACTACTCACTTTTTAATTATACATATACCCCAAAAAATATCAACATCATTGCACAAATTACTAAAAATAATTCTTGTAATTATGTAAAAAAAATCAAAAAATTAAATAAGAATCGCAAATCAGAAGTATAAATTTAATTATTATTTCTCTTTGATCAAGAACATAAATAAATCTTGCATGATATGTTTCATTTAATATTTTAGGAGGGTCAAACTATGATTCATTAGTTTTTTGTTTGGTGTACCAATATACAACCTGAGCATGGGATGCACTGTTCGTCGTGTTTCAATATTTTATCAGAATTTAAATAATTTGTTTTATTTAATATTTTCCGACCAAATTTTGTAACTTTTTGAGTCCCTATTATAAACAAAATTATTATTTTTCTATTCATGTGAATGCTGAGCAGAGTGACCCAGAAAGACTCGAGCACTAAATGGGCCTTGGCCTATAACTTTAATCAGATGGGCCCATCAGATCGGGCAATCTTACAATGGGCCCCTCCATTCACAACCCATCTAAAAAGAGTTCATCAGAAGATAGTATCCACAAATTAAGTCGGCCCAGGGCCTTTTGTAATGGTCTCATGGGTATTAATTTTTTTTAATAGTAGTTGTTAATCTATTTTAATAATTATTATTAATCAATTATATATATTTAATATTAATAATTATTATATATTAATTATTTAATCCAAAATTAAGTAAAAAAATCGTCATGCAAGGTTCAAACAACAAATGATTATCATTTTAATTTTTATTACATTATTATGAAATAAGATTTCTCTTCAATTCTATTTTATTTTCTTCCCATAGATTAGCGCCTGTAAATTATTATTTCTGATAACTAAATCCTACCTATCATATGAAAACAAGAATAGTTACATCCACACCTCATAATTTATAGTTTATTTACAAAAATCATTTCTGCATTTTATATAATTAAGGAACCACCTATGATAACAAAAAATAGGGAGAGTTTGTGTAATGAAATTGATAGTCTCGATAGGGGGTGGGGGTACGTGTAATTTTTATTTTAAAAGAAATAAAAATTGTTTGTGTAAATGATATTGATGTTTCTAATAGGTGTATATGTAATAGAAAGACGAAATTGATTTGTATAAACAGACTATATACTAGAGAGTATAAATCTAATTATCCTGATACAATAAATTCCACTCAACTTCTTCCTTCACACGTATCAATGACGGAGAGGGCGTTTGGGCTAGTTTACGAGCTTTTTAAAATTATTTTATAAAATTATAACAAATTGAGGTAAGAAATAAAGAATTAAACTAGAACAAAAGACATTATTGCACCAATCCAAGTTTTAGGTTGTCTTGATTATTACCACAAATATTGTGGTGTGGTGTTGTGTTGTGTTTGTAGTAGATATGTTTGTACATTTATTATGTTTATACATTTGTTATTCAATGGTAGCCGTTGGCATCTCTATCCATTGCAACCATTTGTCCATGACACCCCTTCTCCATAAATCTTGCAAATTGACAAATAACTATTCTCATCCTTTTCTTTCTTTGTCAATATATATATATATATATATATATGATTCATCACATTCAACGTGCAATTCAAAAATATTTTATAAGATGTTTGAAAATTTATAAAATATTCAATAAATCATCTAAAGAAAAGTTAATTAGACTAAAAAAATAAAAATTTACAAACTTATATATTATTTGCCTTAAAATGAAAAATAAGTAAATAACTTAGTTTATTTTCAAAATAAATTTTAACATCTTAAAATTTTCTAAAATATTTATGTGTAAGATTTTACAAGTCTGGTTAAATAAATTTAATCGATTTAATATTAACTAAGTTATCTATATATTTGAATAAAATAAATTAATTGTAAAGAATTCAATAATCTCGAAAAAGGGACAAAAGTTCAAGATTGTTGTGACCAAAGCTACTAAATACATCAGTAGTATTAAATTATCCATGAGGGTAGAAAATTAATTATTTTTATACGTAAATACATCATAAATATACTCATCTTATCACACACAAATACTCCAGATATCTACTATAAATACTTAAAATATTATTTTGAAAAGCCAAATCATTATTCATTAAAGAGATAAGACATCCTGTATATAATTTTTTTTTTTAAAAAAAAAATAGACCTGAAAAAGTTATGGAGGGTAATTTTGGCGTCTTCTTGCAGGCTCAAATCACAACCGCAACAGCTACCTACCAAAAAGCAAATCAATTTTGCGGGGAAATTCTCTTCATTTACACACTATTAAACATAAATATTTTGTCATTTAATTTCTGGAATAATTATATTTATATTTTTTTTGACCTATGGTATATTCGTACAAATCACTTTTGCATTTTAAAAAATTACAGATACACCTATCAGTAACGTCGACATCATTTATACAAATTAGAATTACTTTTGAAAAAATCAGACATACACTCCAAAAAATATCGATATCATTGTACATTTTTTCCTGTTTATTGACTTATAAAAAATAAAAATAATTTATATAAATAGATTATAATTCAATAGGTATAGACATAATTACCCCTTAATTGTTTCTATCCCGGAGGCCCGTGCACCCCTTTTCAAATACTATTTACAAATAAAATATATTTGTACATTTTCTTTAATTATAATAGTCTAGTTGCATTAAATATATATTTTTCATGATAATTAATGGAGTGCGTATAACATATATAAATAGGGTAAATTATGTTTTGTCATTCGAACTATATTCATTTTTATACATTGGTAATTTTTAAACTTTTTTTTTGTGTCAACTTTCCATCTCAACTTTGCGAAATTTGCAGTTTGTCATATATGACCAACTTTTTAGTAATTTTTTTGTCGTAAAAACATCACATGCTGTGCATATGTGAAAAATATCACATAATCCTTATATATCACACGTGTATTGAATGTGGCGTTTTTTTTTATAATAAATTTGGTGAAAAATAGTTATTAATGATAAAGTGCAAATTTTCGTAAATTTAAAATGACAGGTTGACACAAAAACAGAGTTTGAATGCTAAAATAAAAAAATAATTATAATTCAAGTAATAAAATATAAGTAACTCTAAACAAATATAATTTGAAATTGACATAAACAATTTGTTTTTTTTAGCCAAACTTCATATAATTTCTAAAATATCAAATTATCGGGACCAACACATAGGCATGCATTTAAGACCAGGAAGGTGTCAGCGACTTAGTCGGTGGAAAGGGGAATAGGACAACTTGCCTATAATTGGAAGTCGCATTTATTATTATTGTTCATAAAGTTATATGCGATTTTAGTTTGGTTCAAATCTTTTCTTTTTCTTTCCCTTAGACGGGATTTTGCAGTAAATTACAGAAACGTATTATTCATAAATTGATCACTACATTGATAAAATAAAGAATAATAATATAAAAAATTCATATCAAGTGAGATAATATTAATATATTTAATTTAATTAGACTTAAATATATAATCTTATAACTATTTATGAAATGTCAATAACTATTATAAGTTGCGTTGTTAGTTTTCTTTCATTTTTGCAGACGATGGCGAGATATCATATTCGGGTTATTTGCATAGACCTCCTCTAAAGTTAGTTGATAGTATGTCAACGGTTAAATATAAGGGTAAAATGATAATTTTACTTGATATAAAATAATAAAATTAAGAATTATAGTAAAATAAATAATTAATATGGAATTCAACATTGATATTACAATATATATAATATTTTTTAGTGTGTATTATTAGATTATCATTTTTTTAGTATATAACTTTTAATCAATATATAAATGAAAATCCTATACATTAATACAAATGACTCTTGCCTATATTTTTCAGTTAAAATTAACGGAAAATTGTACGGACCTCTCTTGACGTTAGATGTATTATACCTATATATTTGTAGTTTGAAAAATTACATCTAATATTTTTAATATTTATTTTTATTTAACAAATAAAATTCTTTATTAGTCAAAATTCAGTTAATTTGCTGATAATAGCAAAAATATACAAAGAAATATATATATATATATATATATCATCAATTGACTTATTACTGTATTATTATAGATCAAATAATTTTTTTTCTTACCATTATACATTTTCACACGTTAATACATGTGAGGACTGTATTTTCACTCTTATAAAAATAATTTGTTCATAAAAAAATTATTTGATTTAAAATAAATCAGTAATAACCAAATACAGAGTAATTATAAATTTTATTCTATTTCTTTTGTTAATATCAAAAAATTCAATTAATATTAATTAATAAAAAGATCTATTTCTTAAATAGAAATAAATATAAAAAATACTAAATATAATTTTTTAATTATAAAAAAATTACGTATAAATCTCAAATAAAAACCACAGCACATCATCCCAAAATTAAAACTAACCTTATCCTATATTTTATTTTTAAAAAATTCAAAGGTAAACTAACCTTATCCTCATTTGAACTAGAAATTCACTCCCAGCATTCACGCCACCTGTCCGTCAAAATACCTAATTAAATATTTATAGTAATACCTAATACCAATTTAATATATAATTTTTAGTAATATCTTACACCCAAAACAATATTATTTTTCGTTTATGGGAAGTTGACCCGGAAATGAATAATGAAGAATGCCGGCATTTGCTGTATGGGGTTGCTGTGGGTGGTCTACAAAACCGACTGCCACACACTGGCCCACTGGAATAATGGAATCAGATAAAAATTGACTACAGTGTGATTGGGTGCCACGTTGCCCCTTTGTCCTCTACTGCCATCATTGTTGCGCTTCTTATGGTACGGGCTCACCTACGGTAGTACAGTTCCTGCACTGCGCACCCCGTGTTCCTCTTTTGCACTTAGCCTTGTGTACATAATTACTTTTATAATAGTAAAAATATTTCACTACTATGTATATGAATGTGTGAAAGTATATAAAAAAATTTAATCATAAAAATTATTTAATATGAAATAAATCTATTATAAGTTTATTGGAGGTAAATATGAATCTTTATACAATTTTTTTTATTGATAAAAGTAAATTTAATAAATTTTTACTGAAGAAAGAACTTATTTATTAGACGAAAGCAAACATATCAGATATACTAGATATGATTTTTCAAATCATAAAAAATTTACGTGTAATTACACCAAATTTCAGAAGAAAGAG
>NC_026150.1:18757437-18826343 GCF_000512975.1 Sesamum indicum
ATATACACAATTTTTTTAATATGTACGTAGTAAAATAACGTGACGTGATGGGTTAATTAGTATAAAATAAATTACTTTTCACTCACAACAGCCAATTTATAATTAAAAATATGAAAATTTACAAGTATTTTTAAAAGTTTTATTAATATAATTCTTTATTTCTTTTAAATAGTTGATGTCATTTTCATATCACTAATATACTATCATTATCTATTCTTAAGTTTTCATTCATGTTAATTATTTGATTGGATTAATCATATACTGATTTTTAAAATTGTGCTTTTTTTAAAAAAATAAAAATAAAAATTAGTCTAATACAACAGAGAGTATTGTATTTTTTATCTTACAATTTAGAGGCTCAATAAATTCGGACTCATAAGATAAAAAAATGAACCATTTGCTACAATTTTTTATCGTATGACACCAAATGTGTCATAATTTTTCATATTATAAGATAAAAAATGTTATAACTATTTATTCAGTAGGATTAAATGTGTCACAATTATTTATTTTATAAGACCAAAAATACTAATTTTTTTAGCCCATTAGATCACACGGGTTAAGCTCTTAAATTGCATAATTAAAACTGCAATATTTTTTATAATGTGAAATAAAATTTTAATTTTTCTAATCTTTCTATTTGATTATATGCGTGTAAATATTGCGTGTCATGATTGTTGATTTGATTTCAATTTTACTTATTTAAAAAATCCTTGAAAGTTGGATGTAGGAGTGGGAAATAAATTTCCTCAATTATTATTATATTAACAGAATAAAGAAAAAGTTACAGAAGGTGGCATATATTATAGTACGTGAAAGCGAAGATAAGGTATAAATAAATGGATATGGTTTGTTCTTATCAAGATCCGAGTAGGAGCACTCCCTTTATGGGTCCCACCAACACAACATATCATGTAGAGTGTCTTTCGGGTCTTTTAAGCTTTTGCCTATATATCCGCTGTGGTTAGAGCCGTGCGGATGTATCCAATCCTTCTCTTCTCTGCGTATTTCCGCACCTCAGCCCACTCCAATTTCCTCTTTCTTTTCCTTGATAAAAAAGATATACTTCTTCTTCCTGTTCCAAAAAATCGCTGAAGAAATTGAAGATTCAAGAAGTTTTCCTGGTAAGCTAAAGTACCTTTTCTTGATTCGTTGAAATCCTGCTGTTCTTGCTTTTTCTTTGGATTTTTTGGGGTGGGTTTGATTTGATTTGCATCAATATTTTTGGGGATTTGGGTTCTTGTGTGTTTGAATCTTGAAATCAGAGAATATCAAGTAAAGGGAAGCAAAGATTTGATTTTTGCTGTGGTAGAGTTGTTTCAGTTCAGGAGATTGAGTTGTTCTGGTTTTTTCCTCGGAGAATTTGGTAAAAAGTTTTTTTTTTCTGGTCAGAACTATATTTTCTAGTATTTTCTTTTTTTCTGGACAATGTTAAATCAGATGGAATTAACGTCAAGATATGTTTCAATTCTTTTTCTTTGTGTGGTTGGAAAATGTTTTCGTCTCTGTTCCTCCCACTTCCGCCGCTTCACCGCCGCCGCATCGCGGCCGGCCAACCAAAGAGTTGGTAGAAATGTATAGACCCATATATAAACTGTCACATCTCCGTTCACCAGAAGAATATGATCAGTCTTGTGGTGCAAAAATAGATATAATCTTTAGGTGGGATGGACGGGAACGAGAAAAGAATCTCACTGCCGACATCCGCCTGCCTCACCGCCCGTCAACCACCGGGGTAGCTGTTAGGAATTGCGGTCTGGTGGGACCAGTGCGGAGTGGGCAAATGTATCAGTCAGTTGACTTTGAGTGCGGGGCTACGTCCACCTGTCGGCACAAGCTGCAACACGCCATTTAATACCTAGAATGGCGTAGTTTATTTTTATTTTCTGCAATCAAGGGGCGGTAGATGTGTTGGCAAAGTAATACGACATTGTTGCATTATAAAAAAATTAATTAATAATTATTTCTTTTTTGAAAATTATTTATATAAGCTAAAGTGAAAACTTTGTTCTTGGGGGCAGTAAGTCAATGCCCTTTGCATGAGGTTCTTTTTATTATATACATGTGTTATAAAACAATTAGTGGAGGAAGCAATGTTAAATTTTAATCCAAATTGGATTTTTTTTTATAGAATTTGAATTAATTATACGATAAATTAAATATATACTTTTTTGTGTGGTGCCCGCACACTCATGATGAGTGATCAATTACATAGCGAACTTGCTTTATGGGTGATTGGGCCAAATTTGGATAAGAATTCTCCGTCTAGAGAAGTAAAAATGTTGAACTTCTCTTGGTGGAAAATGAAGATTTAATCTGTCTTAGTGTGTGATAGACTTTTATTTTAAACTGTCTTGCCATTCAGTTTAAGGTGAAAAGCAGCTGCTTTTGCCGTTGAGATTAAGTGACCAGTTGGTTGAATTGTCCTGTTTGTCTGTTTGAGTTTGTCCGCTGAAGTGTTTTTCTTGCATTATGTTTCAGTTTTGTCAGAATGAAGGGAGCTGTAATATCTGAGGCTGATTTGCTCACCAATCTGCCCAACAACATCATAGAGAACATTCTTGGATGCTTGCCTCTGCGAGACGTCGTGAGGACGAGCATTTTGTCTAGAGAATGGAGATACAAATGGCTTTCATGCCCTGAGATCGTGTTCGATTTCTGGTTTGATCAAATGTTTCTTGGTGATCACAAACTGGAGCCGCTTATTTACCAAATCCTGAAACTTCACAAGGGGCCCTTGCTGAAATTCGCCCTTCAAGTCCCTGATCTGAAGAGCAGCCCCGATATCGATCAATGGGTTCGAATGTTGCCAAACAACACCCTGCAGGATTTTACTCTCCATGTATCCAGGGGAGAGACGCATAAGTTGAATTCTCATTTGTTTGCTTTCCAGAACCTGAGAAATTTGAAGCTTTATAACTGTGTATTTGATCCCGCTCTGGGGTTCAAGGGATTCAGCAAACTCGTGAACCTCGAGCTTCAGAGTGTTGCCGTGGTGCCTGAAACGTTTGGGAAGTTCATTGCTTCATGCCCGGCGGTTGAGAGACTCCGGCTGATTCACTGCACCAACTTCGATTTTCTTGAAATCACTGGCCCAAGATTGAAGTGTTTCGAGTTTCATGGGGTGTTCAAGTCTGTTTCTTTCAAGAATTGCCCTGTTTTATCAGATGTTAAGTTGACATTCTCGTCTATGGATTTTAAACGGGGGAACCGATTCTCCTTGGATTTGGTTAAATCCCTGAGTTGTCTGCCTGCCCTCGAGGACCTGCAATTGCAAGCTTATGCATTGGAGGTAAGAAAATTGTTTGTTGTCGAACAATTTCGCGACTTACTGTCTGAATATCAATCGTGGAGTTAACGTATATCCGTTTGCATATACAGGACCTTGTTGAGCATGGTGCGCCCAACAAACTGCCCGTCTCTCTGAGTATGCTGAAAAACCTTCACCTTTCGGACATGTACTTCGAAAAGATTGAGGAGATCTCGTGTGCCATTTGCTTCATCAGAAGCTGCCCCAATTTACAGCGGCTTAAAATCACAGTAAGTATCATTCCTATCCGGAATTCTTTCAAGAAATTTCTTTCAAGAACCAAAAACTAACGAAACCGTGCATTTCTTTCCCCTCCAGGCTTTCACCTTCGATGTGGTGGACTCAGTCGCAGACTTCCTCCGATCTCAAACTAGCTCAGAGTCTTTATCTCAGCTGAAAACTGTCAAGATGCAGTTGTTCTCCGGAATTGAGGCTGAAATGGAGTTTGTGAAGTATCTATTAGCATCCGCAACTGCACTCGAGGAAATGACGATCACGCCTCATGGCGGCAGCATTACCGATGGAGGCGAGTCGATTTTGAACGAGATTAAACAGTATCCACGAGCATCGCCAAGTGCGACAATCCTTAGTTCAGAGAAGAGCAATGGGAAGAAACACGTTTAGGTGTATTGTTTCAGCTGAATGAGTTATTTTGCAACTCAGAGTCATGCTTTTCTGTGGCTCTTTTAGTGCTAGTTTCTGTATATTCTATAGCCCCTGTACTGGGGTTTGTGATCTGTAATATGTTGACAGCCTCTCTGCTCATTTCAGTTCCTGCCCTTACCGTTCTACTAAGTTCTATGCTCATTAAAGCTCCAAGTATTAATTTTCAAGTCAGAAGTTTTTAAGACAGATGAAATTATTCTACATTTGTAACTTCTAGCTCATCAGACATGCATGTCTCTTTTTTATTATTCATTTCAATGTCAAATATAAAATGTAATATCAAATTAAAATAAATATACTTTTTGTAAGAAACTTCAGACGACATACAGAAAGTTGCAAGAATTTTCTTTACTTTCCTGTCACGTTGCAGCTGGAAAAATAATTATTTCTACCTTTTATTTTTATAATATACGATTCAGAATATCAATTTGGGCTGCACTAATTTGGACACAACAAATTGGGATGCATTGAAATTCCGGCCCATGGACCAGCCAATCATTGAGAAGCATATATAACTGCAATATTACATGGTTTTGACCCAAAAGAGAAATCAACCATAACAAATAAAATACCACCCTAAGAAAATATAGTCATTAGAACACACATATAGCACCTAATCAAGAAGAGAAATTCTTCACTGGGTCTTGCTGCAGTCGGTTGGCAAGAAGCCCACCTTTTTATTCTCAAGATCATATTCAATTAGAAAATTCATTTGATGTAAATTACCAAAAATGGCCAAATCTTTTGAGGGCACAAAAGTCAGACATACCACCCCCTTCTCCACTTCTAGAAAAGTGCTCTCCTGTGTCAATTCTACATCCGCTTCTGTGAAATGTGCTATTATAGGCGGCGCGTCGAATTCTCCATTTCTAGGCAACTCGTAACACAATCCAAACAACCCTTGAGGATTACCACTAATTGATTTCTCCAATGTGGATTCCAATCCTTCATAAAGGGAACTGGGAAGGAATGTTAACGTTGTTCCAGAGTTGATGATTATATTGCCTTCTTCGACTGACGCCTTGGAATTGGAGTTGGGAATGTAATTGTATGCCAAAGCCTCATTCCCAACACTAACACCCTCTAATGTGAGATAATAGAACGTATCGGGCGATTTCTGTACTATAGGGGTGGACGAGACGTTAGGCCCGGTGACAATAGCATTAGGTCCAAAGCTTATCTTGCTAGGGGATTTTGAATCTAAGGTCATGAGGCAATACGAGAATTTTCCACCAATGGCCGTCTCTAGTTGTCTCACTATTGAGACGAGGCCACCACCAAGCCAACGATCCCGGAACCCGTTTCCTTGAAAGTCCCACCGTTGTTGTGCCCGCAACCAAACACAACCTTAGGGAATACCACACTTTCTTTGGAAATGGAGGAATCAAAAGTGAATGTTTCCACAGCTAGGTCACCATTGCTGCAGGAACTATCCCCATAACGAACTTGGTAGAGACAACCGTTTGATTTGTCGCAGGATGAACTCTCAGCTCCCAGGGATTGACATTGTTGGGACGTGCATGAAACAATTCTATAAGTTGTGGTTTTGTGGGGTCAAAAATATCAGCAATGGCTAATATTTCGACCGGTGGAGTTCCAATATTGATTTTTATTAGATATTCCCCACCAATGGGAGTTAGGGTAGCCTCAAACAAGTATGATGACTTTGAGGCTGACTTAAAAGAAATTGACCTAAGGGCAGACTGACGTGAAACAGAACGACGAAATGAGTTCCTAAGACGCTCAAAATGCATGGTGGAGGGGTCGTAGGAAGGTGAAAGAGGGGAGTCGCGATGGATTAAATCAACAGTTACGCCACCGTTCTTAGCTGCTTCAGTCAAAGAAATCAGGGAAGTGCTAGAGAGGAGGAGGAAAGTTGCAAGAATGAGAGACAGGGGATTGTAGTAGAAAGCCATGGTAACAATAAAGCAATACGCTGTCAGAATTCTGTAAGTACGTATATGTTGTGATGGATAAATTGCAATGGTACGGCAATTTATAGACAAAATGGATGTGTACGTAATTGATCATGGAAAGTCTTTCTGGATTCAATTCATTAATTGACTAATTACATGTTTCCATAGGACAGGAAATTAGCTTATGTACGTATTAATTATTGATTAATTAATGCATGGAAACCCTTCAAATCTGAATTCATTCATGAGAATATTGATCTGCCATGCATGTATTTGATTCAGTACACGTGACGCAATCTGAGATCACAGCAAATAGAAACAGTTGTTTTAAAGTCGTTCGTACGTTTTAATATAAAAATGTTAGGTTTCACACAGCACACACAAAATACAACAGACAATATAGTCATTCTTACATTAAAATATGATACAATCCGGACATGGTGCACATTAATTACCCGGAAGCTAGAATGGTTTTCTGGGTTATTAAGTAATAATGATGAGTAATTAATTATGTTAATATAGTGTAATTAAAATCCAAGATATGAATAAAATCTATGTGATATATATATTTTGAAATTCAACTTAACCGTCAGGGTCCAAAATTGTGATGAATTTTGCAACGGCCTTCAATATTGTTACGGTCTCACCAATATATATACCTGTCATTTTCGCAGTGGGTAGGCATCGCTAAATAAGAAAAAATACAAACAACCCCCTTGTGATATAATAAACGAACAAATTATCTCCTTATGAAAAAATAAATAGCGATTTACCTCTTTGTAATTTTTAAAATACAACAATTTACCCTTCTATGATTTTAAAAATGAAACAGTTTACCTCCCTATATAAGGAGTTAAATTGCTTCATTTTAAAAAGTACAAGGGGGTAAATTGCTATATTTTTTTTCATAGGAGAGTAATGTACTTATTTTCAATATCACAGGGGGTAAATTACTATTCACCCTCACTAAATATGCGGATTTTTTTAAATAAAAGAAATGCCCAAAAGTTTCAAAATTTTAAGCTTTTAGATTAAATTATAAAGAACAGTTACATTTAAATTTTAAAAGGTAATGCAATACATATTAAATTAAAATGTAAAAAAATAATTTAATTACTATTAATAAATAGAAAAATAAAATTTAATTTTACATGTTTCATTGAAAGAAAAAAGTAAAAAAACAAAATAAAATCCAAATATAAGCTTCTTGTCTCTTGGCCCCGGAACATCGAGGCCCCGACCCGGACCCGTTTCAGTATTTGACGGGCTCGAGAGGGATCTGACTGGTCCGGGGCGAGGTAAGGGTTTTGTTCCAGATCAGTCTCTTTCCGCGTTTTATATATACTTTTATCTATTATTAACATATCATTCATTATTAATAAAAAATTATAGTATTATATGTAAATTGTTAAATAATTTTTGCATATATTCAACCCTATATAAGAAATACAAAAAATAAATTTGAAATAATTTAAATAATGTTCATTTTGTTTTATTCAATTCATTTAGATTGAAAATTATATTCAGATACTTAAATCTAAACTGATATTTATTAGAAAAAATAAATATGAATTGAATGTATTTTTTAATTATATTATACAATTCATTGTAGATCATAACATAATATTACTTGATGAGATTATTAATAATTTAGATGAACGTATACTTTATTTTATAAAAAATATTTTAAAGTGAAAACTATATTAAGGTATTTAAATCTACACTAATATTACATATTAAAATATAAAATATTAGTTAAATATATTCTTTCTATTATATAATTTATTGTGAATTGTAAAATGATATTACTTGATGAAAAAACTAATAATGTAGATGAACGTATACTTTGTGTTATACAATTCATTTTAGAGTGAAAACTATGTTAATGTATTTAAAATCTAAACTGATATTACTTGTTAAAAAAATAAAATATTAGTTGAATCAAGAATACATTAAAGTCTAATTAAATGATTAATTTAAATTATTTTACTCTAATTAATAATTATAAACTAAAATAACAATATAATTATTTGTAGTTAAAAAACAAAACTTAAAAGTCAAAATTCAAAATCCTACTTTGCACCCGGGGAGTGGAAAAGTTTGGCATACTTGCCTAATTTAGAAATATAATATATTGGATTATAGTATGTTTATACATGTATTAGATTAAAATTATTATATATTATATATAGTATGTAATATTATTTTATTTATCATATATTTTATATATAGTATATTGTACTATATATAATACATTTAAAAAATGTTGAAAAGTATAGTTTCTGAAACTTCTTAAAATTAAAAAATTATTTCCTTCCCAATTTTTTCTTACAGGTCTGAATCCTATATTTCCTAATTTCAGAAAATTAAGAAAAATGCAGGAGAACAGAAAATTCCAATGAAACGAAACAACGACAACAAAATAAAAATTAAGAAAAAATCCACAAAATCCTACTCTAATTCCTCAAAAAAAGGCGTAAAATTGCAAATATTCCATAAAATTCAGTTAATCCCAATGGGTTCTAAGAAATTATCTAGAAATTCACATATTAAAATTCACAAAAACGGAAAAAAGATGCAGAAAAGCTGCAAGTAAAATTCTCAAAATAAACACACACACAAAGAAAAACAAAATTCTATCGCGAGAGCCTCCGCAGGTGTTCATCATTTCAGAAAAAAAAAAAAAAAAAAGGGAGAAGCCAATCAGACAAATAATTCAGACAATTCAGACATAACAAAATATATTCATTGATCAATAGAAAACAAACTTGAATACATTGTCAAGCTGATCCCCAATCATTGAGAAGCAGATATATAACTAGAATATTACATAATATAAAAAGAGAATATCCACCATAAAAAATGCAATACCACACTAAGAAGATATAGTAACTAGAACACATATATAGAACCTATCAAGATGAGAAATTCTTCACTTGGTCTTGCTGCAATCGGTTGGCAAGAATCTCACCTTCTGATTCTTAAGATCATATCCAATTAGAAAATTCATTTGATGTAAATTACCAAAAATGGCCAAATCTTGTGAGGTTACAAAAGTCAAACATACCACCCCTTTCTCCACCTCTAGAAAGGTGCTCTCTTGTGTCAATTCCACATCTGCCCCTGTGAAATGTGCTATTATTGGTGGGGCGTTAAATTCTCCATTGCTAGGTAGCTCGTAGCACAATCCAAATAACCCTTGAGGATCAGACACACGATTACCACTAATCGATTTCTCCAATGTGGATTCCAATCCTTCGTAAAGGGAACTAGGAAGAAATGTTAATGTTGTTCCAGAGTCAATGATTATGTTGCCTTCTTCAACCGTTGCCCCGGAATTGGAGTTGGAAATGTAATTGTATGCCGAAGCCTTATTCCCAACACTAACACCCTCTAATGTAAGATAATAGAACGTATCAGGCGATTTCTGTACTATAGGGGTGGATGAGACGTTAGGCCCCGTCACGATAGCATTAGGTCCAAAATTTATCTTGCTAGAGGATTCTGAGTCCAGGGTTGTGAGACAGTATGAGAATTTTCCGCCGATGGCCGTCTCTAGTTGTTTCACTATTGAGACAGCGCCACCACCAAGACCAACGATCCCAGAGCCTGTCTCATTGAAAGTCCCGTCGTTATTGTGCCCGCAACCAAACACAACTTTGGGGAATGCTACACTTTCTTTGGAAGTGGAGGAATCAAAAGTGAATGTTTCCACAGCTAGGTCACCGTTGCTGTAAGAATTATCCCCATAACTAACTTGGTAGAGACAACGATTTGATTTGTCACAGGACGAACTCCCAACTCCCAGGGATTGGCATTGTTGGGATGTACATGAAACACTTCTATAAGATGTGGTTTTTGTGGGGTCGAAAAGTGGGGCATTTTGCTTGTAGCATTGTGTGCATGGCACGCACTGCGTCCATGTCAAATCACTACCCGTGTCAGCAATCGCAAGTATTTCAACTGGTGGGGTCCCAATATTGATTTTAATTAGGTATTCCCCACCAATGGGAGTTAGGGTAGCTTCAAACGAGTCAGGTGACTTTGAGGTTGACTTAAAAGAAGCTGACCTAAGAGCATAATAACGTGAAATTGAGCGACGAAACAAACTCCTCAGACGCTCAAAATGCGTGGTGGAAGCATCGTAGGAAGGCGAAAGAGGGGACTCACGATGGATTAAATCAATGGTTACGCCACCGTTCTTGGTTGCTTCACTCAAAGAAATCAGGGAAATGCTAGAAAGAAGGAGGGTTGCAAGAATGAGAGACAAGGGTTCGTAGTAGATAGCCATTGTAATAGTTAAGCAATATGCTGTGTTAGAATTCTGCACGTAGTTGTTTGCAGGGATTGGTACGTCAATTTATAGACAAAATGGATGTTACGTATAATGATGGAAAGTCGTTTTGGATTCAATTCATTGACCAATTACGTACATGTTTCCATAGGGACAGGAATGTTAACGTACCTATTAAATGCATGAAAACCTTTGAAATTTGAGTGCGTGGAAACATTAATCTTTACAAATGTATTTGATTGAGTACAGGTAATCTGTGATTTCGTAGCAAATAGAGAAGCAATTGTTTCAGAGTAATACGTTATATCAAAACCTTAGGTCTCAGACAATAGAATCACAACTAGATGAAAACCTGATTCAATGAATATACGTATATGCACGTATATATGTATGCATTTAATTTTAATCTGGACATGGACGAGATTACCAGCTGGGACATGTAGATTAATTAATTAAAATCAAAGATATGAATCAAAACCCTGTGGATTTTGTCAATATAATTTATTGTTATTATTATTATTGCATGTCGGCTCCTCTATTCATAATTGAAAGCTGTAAAACGGAGATTTGGATTGCAAAATTGCAATTTAGTCATGTTACTTAAGAGAATGACAAAAATTAATTCGTATAAGACCAAAAAAATATCAACGCTTACCAAGCTAATTGCAATTTAATTATGTTATGTGCAAATTACATACAATTTTTCAGCTAAAAATTAGTCGGAAATGATTAATTGTCAAATTTTAAAATTATAAGATTAAAATAAAAAAATTAGTTCATGCAGAACACTCTTAAATTATAAAACTAAAATTACATTGAAATCGTGAGCGTTTACTTGGTGCTGATTTTAGATGAAGATAATTTTTCATTCAAAAGTCAAAATTTCAAAAGATTTGATTAATATGGTATATATAATATGAAGTAATTAATGAGCACATATACAGTAATTGGTAAAATATTACATAATCTTTTGCTAAAAGTCAACCCAACAATAGAGAAATTGTAACATATGAATGATCAGGAGCCGAATACATACATATGACAGATTTTGTACAATGTCATATATTGTTTCAACGTTACAAGTCAATATTACCATTGTAAGTCATTATATATTTTAGGGAAAAGTATTATTTTAGTTCGGTAAATATGATTAATTTTAATTTTAATTCGATAATTATGTTCATTTTTGTTTAGGTCCAATAACTTACGAAATTGCTTACTTTTAGTCATTTGGCAGATTTTCGGATAATTTTACCCCTATACAACATTTGAAAGGCAGTTTTAATCCACATGCACTCATAGGGGTAAAATTGTCCGAAAATATGCCATGAGACTAAAAGTAAGCAATTTCGTAAGTTACTGGACCTAAATAAAAATGGACGTACTTATTGAACTAAAATTAAAATTAGGCATACTTAGCGGACTAAAATAATACTTTTCCCTATATTTTAATCAATAAATATAATTGTGTTGCAGGCATATTTTATGAAAGTCGTCTTACGATTTTTTTATAAAATAGTTATGATTTTTAAATAAATTGTGAATTCATTTTATTGATTTAAGGTTTTTCCAATTTTATGCCTGTGCATCTTAAACTTTAATATATATATATATATGATCATTACATCATTTTGGTAAACCGCGTAGGAACAAAATTAGTTTAAATTATAAAAATTAATTGGTATAGAATTAAAGAAACGAGGGTGGTGAGTGAGTGAAGAGACTAAAATTACAATTTCCCGTAGCTCATTATGACCTTCAACGCCCTGAAACATCCATCATTGCTGCTGAAGCATACTTCACAATTTTCTCAGCCTCCCTACAAATCTTCTCCTCCTCCATCAGAGCCTTCTTCATCATCTTTTCCTGTTTTTTCACTGAAAAACTACTCAAATCAGATAAAATTAACTCATCACGAAGCCCCAGAACCAAACCCCTGTCGTCTTTATTACTCTTTTCCCTTGATACCTGCTTCGGACAACACAAAAAGCAGCCACTTCTTACAGGTGGAGAAACAGACCTACTTGAAATAACCTGCCAAGAACGGTACTTCATCTCCTTCTTCCCCAATTCTCCGAGTCGGTTTTTCTTCAATGATTTTGGGGAATATGAGCAGTTCTTGGATTCTGGGCTTTCCTTCAAACATGGAGAAAACCCGTTTTTCCGTGGAAGATTGATGAGGCTTTGTGTTGATGAAGAAGCGGGTTTCATGGGCAAAGATTTGAGGTTGTGAAAGCGGGTTTCGAGGTGAGAAGGGAGGGCAGAATCGTTGAGAGCAGAGCAGTTAATGGCCGCCACCTGCTCGAGAACTGTCGCATCCATTGCCTGAGACAGAAGCTCTTCCACAGCCTTCTCATCGACACTGTTCTGAAAGAAACCCGACATTTTCAGGCACAATGAGATAGAACAATGTTTCAGCTTTGTCTGAAACTTTGGAGCTGATTATAACAAGTTTTGCAATGAAATTTTCAAGGGTTTTCTGTATCAATCCCACTGAGGGAGTATACGGAGTCTCAACGGCTGATGCATGACATGAAATTGCGCTGGTCAGCAAAGTGTGACACTGAAATGGAACTTTTTCCTATTTGATTAGGCTGCATTCCATTTCTGATCATTGACTTCCTTTTTTTGATTGATCTTCTTTAACTATTTCACATTCTTTTTTGGATTTAATTATTATTTGGTCCTCGGAGATTGCAGTTATTCTGAATTTGACCCACATGATGATTTGTGTATATCATATACTTCAAGAATGTAGTTATGAATAAACTTAATTTAGGCCATAATTGAGAGCTTGAGACCTTCCATTCATACTAAATATATATTAATAGATCGATCTAATTAGTTATCATTAATATTTTTTCAGCCTTTATCTTTTTTTATAATTTTTATTATTAATGTCAATCAAATAATTTCTCCTTTTAGTTGGTATTTAACAAGTTTAAAGTTACCATCATAAAATAAATTATTTCAATTTTTTTCGCATGTTTGATGATATTAACTTGAAAAAGAAACATAAAATTAGTAAGAAAATTTATCCCCCTTCAATTTTTATTTACCTTTTTTATTTTTGTCAAAATGGAAATTTCATTTCTTTCTTTTTCTCACATCTATACTATATGGCAAAACAATGTTTGACCATAATTAGATTCATTTTGTTAAATATGGAAATTTAATCTCATTGGTCAACTATTTAATTTAATTTTAATAAAAAAAATCATATATTAGCAAGATATGGGTTCCAATTAGCATAAAATTAGTCACCTATTAATATTGATGTATTATAATTTAAAAACAAAATTTTATTTTATTTTGAACATTTCTTCATTTAACTTTCTCAAAATTTAAATTTTCTATAAGTATAATTTTAAATAGAATTAAGTTAATGCTCGGGTCATCCCGTTATGTTTTTTTTTTTTTTTGGTAAATGTAATTTTCATAAATAGGAAAAGAAATAGTAAAACAATCATGAATCAGGTAGTGTTTCCCTTGACAGGCTAAGGAATACGCTAAAATCTATAAAATGCATGTGTACTAACAGAGATAGTTAAGGTAATGCTAAATATATAATGTCTAACATCCTCCACAATTAAGCTAGCTACAATATTCAGGTTCCGTTAATTGTAAATGAGGAATTTGAGCAACTTACGTACTCTAAAATCTTTTCTTTCAAGAGAAATGTCTTTTTAAAATAAATCCGTGTGCCTCTTGCAAAATTAGGACAAACTTTAACTCGGACAATGCAGTCCCGATACAACATCATTACATGTGAACCAAACAAATTGAATCTTGGGGCATTTCAACAAACACATTAGAACGAATGATGATTACTTACCACTAGTAATGGGGTGCAAATCAAACAAACAAACAATTCAAAGTAAAACGTATTGGCCAAACTTCTTGTTGAGGTTAATTAATTAATTAATAAGAACCGTAATTACATATATGGTAATTATTAATTTAATTTTGTCAAACTTATCTAAGTAGGACGACAGCTAATTAAATGTATGAAATTATTGATTATAATAAAATTAGGTCAAATCCAGTTAAGAAATTAACCTCATCTACTCCTATATGATATATAATTAAGTGTGAGGAGGTTTGAATAAACTATATTTGTTATGTATTTAATCTACTGACTAATTAATTAAACTCATTTAAAAAGAAATTATAATTGCCATCTTTTCTTTTATTTTTTTCTCCAATTATATAATTTCTCTTTGATTCCTCTCTAATTTTATTCTTGAAATAGTTTTCTAAATAACAAAAAAATCATTTTAATAATTAAAAAAATACTCGTTACATAAAATAATTAAGTATTTTAATTTTGATATAAAATAAATATAAGCACACGCATTGAGCTTGCCACGTTATACTTGTTGTGTTCCCCTATTTTCTTTTGTGAAAATTAAAAAAAAAATTAAAACTTGAGAGAATTTGAAAATTTAAATACGTTGGAATAAAACAGTTGTGAACAATAAATATTTGCATAGAATGTGTGTGATTTTTCTGAATACAGCCAACACACAACTCAGACATGCACCCTTCTCCAAATGGGGGGGGGTGGGGGGGTTGCATGGATGAGTTGAGATGTTCTCCGAAATCAAGCTGTTGTCTTTGGCAAAGTTGGAAGATGAGAAAAGATGAAGATGTTGAAAGTGGGAAAAGTTGTAGTCGTGGTTTAGGGAAAAACGCCTACTATGGAGATTATGGAATGGAGGAGAATATTTACGGGGAAAGCGGGTTTTTGTGGTTGAAAGCGCAGGAGAAGGAAGCCATGAAAGTGCAAGACAAAGCAGCTTGTAAGGTGGCCAACAAGAAGCCTGCTTTCTACTTTCCTATAAAGCCCCGCCGCAAGTGATGGATTTATTCTGTTTTTTCTTTTTTTTTTAATTATTATTTTTCTATATGTTTGGATTATTTATTATTATTCGTTAATTCTTTGAATTCAATATTTTTTATAATTTTTTTAAAATTCTTTTCGATGCAAGATTTCATGAACTTCGTTGTTATTGGACTGGTTTGGGCCGATAATCTGATAGAGGAGACAATCAATCCACTGGTGTTGATGGGCTTCGTTACAATGGCCCATTGGGCTTATTATTGGTAATAAATAGTTTATTGAGATATACGAGTTTGAGTTTGAGGGGAATTGAAAAATCAGTTTTGATTGTTCTTTAAGATAAAGTGAAATAAAATTTTTAGGAACACAAACTTATACTGCAATAATTCAAAAAATTCCTCTTAATTAATTAAGCCACCGTTAACCTTAGTAACTGATGGAGGAAAAACAAATCGCGCATAATAAAAGGAAAGAAGGATTTTTTTATAAGAGTTATAGTGTGAAGTGTGTTGAAATCGCACCCTAATAATAAAAATCTAGTCGATCTCGCTTTTTCGGCAACATTAATAACTTTTTTTGGGGGGGGAGGGGGGAGGGTTTCAAATGTTATGATATGGGAACAAAAATCTGCATATTTTTGAGGAGATGAGTTTGATTTTTAATTTGATCCAACTAATGCATTAGTTTGAATCTCAAATGTTTCCAAGTTAAAACCCATGTGAGTGTAATAGGACAGCGATTTGGAGTGAATCAAAATTGTAGAATTTTGGGGTCCTCTTCCTATCTAAAGTCGACACATGAAAACAAATAGTGCAAGGCTTTGAAGTTTTATTACTTGTTCACACTAATGAATAGTATTTTTCAAATTGCAAAAATCTTTTCATCTTTAGGTAGGAGATAGAAAGCATTGTCACAAATGCCACCGGTTTTGGTAAATGACGACACTTAAAAACGTGAATATCACGGGATATCTTTTAGTCGTATTTAATGTGATTTTATTTTTTTTATTTTAAAATGATTATCGGTAACTTACTATTATATTTTGAATTTTATATATGTGTATGGATTCAACAATACCAAAAAGATTAAGCAAACTCGCAATATGTGACAAATGACTTTGCTATAATCGTATTATTGAATACACATAAATATATCTACAATATATACATTACATGGGGCTACCTCAAAATCTTAAAAATTTACACAAATACACCCAACTCTTTTATTAATCACAAAACAAGCCTAAACCAACACTTCTTGTATTCAATTTCAGGTCATACCAATCATGCATCAATCAAATCAAAGCATGAGAATGTCCAGACTCATTGTGACCTGGATTAATAGTACATGTAAAATCGTACAACTCGCGATATTCATATATATTAGTCATTCAGATCCCATGTACAATTTTTAACACCCTAAATATTGTTACGACTTTCACATCCCTCTTTTTACAATTTTGTTGACTTTAAGCATGTATGGCTATAATCGGGGGTTGTGGTTAATAAATTTTTTTACATACCATATTCGACCCTTTTTTATTCGGGTAAATTCTTAATAACTTTTCAAATTCAAACACATATCCAATACGTAGATTTATTTATATTAGGCAATAAATAGGAAAGAAATAATATTAGCTAGAGCATCCAAGGAATGGTATGGTGGTTGTTATGGTGGAGCAGGAAAGTGTTACTGTGAGCGTCACTTATGGCCTCATTCCTCCAACAACTCCCACATATATACATACATATATATATATATATTAATAATTAATAATTTCGTATAATTATCATATTATATACATAGAGAGAGAGGCAAAAAGAAATTAAAAATTATTGGCTGATAAATAATTATGTGGTTGATTGCAGTCATCAAAGTACACTCTACGCACACATTCATCTCATCAAGATAGTTTTTGTTTTCTTCAACAAGAGGGAGAATGATGACCTAAGCAATAACGCACCTTTCTAAATTATAATTTTAGTTTTTTTTTCTCATTATTTATATTTCAATAAATTAATAAAAGTATGGTTTTTTGCCATATATATAATAAATATAGTATTACATACGTATTTTTTTCTTTTTAATTATTAAAATAATAAAATAGTTTATATTACAACAAAGTATATAGTAATTATACTCATCGCAAGCAAAAATACAGTAACTTAAAATTATTTTCCAAAGCTGATGGACTTTGCCCAAAACACTAATTTCTGCATGAAGACATCCTCTACCTACAAGACAAATATGATGAAATAATAAAAAATTTCCGACACACACACAAAATATATATGTTTGTATGATGCAACCAATTAAGATTATTACACCAACATTAAATAACAAAACCCCAACTTAGTAGAGTGGTTGGAGCAGTTAAACAAAGAATATCTTCTTACTTCCAAACCCCAACACTTCCAATTTGGATAACTACAAATCACAAATTCAACCAAAATGAGGATGAAAGAAAAGCCCTCCTCAAATTAATTAATTAATTATGTTCTCCTAATTAATTAATCTATCCCATATATCCCACCTTAATAATTAATCATATCCTTCATCACTTCATCTATACATAATAAATAAATATAAGACTGACATATTCCTCAAAAAATTCTAATCATACCGTGTGAGTTTGATTAGTACATAGTTTAAAAAAGTGATCGAACATCGTCATTCTATAATTTGTTCAATTTGAATAGCCGAATAAAGATAAATTTAAAAAAAAAAAAAAAGGAAAAAGCCATCATGAAATTAATTAATAAATTTATAGATATCATTAATCATGATTATAATTAATCATTCATCATCAGTTCATCTATATATATGTATATAAAATAAATATAAGACCACACATCCCTCCTCAACTCACTCTCAAGAATCATGAAGGAGCCGAAATCCAAGAAACAGCAGGCGTGGAAGCCCTTGACAGCAAGCTACTGCTGCTCAGCGGACGACCATACTATTTTCGGAAACTTGAGCCGGTGCAGGCCCTCGAAGAGTGAGTACTCGAAGAACATTGGGGGCGGGGGGGCCTTGCCGTCATTCAGAAAGCTGTCGTTCTCGGATGTGAGCCTGGGGTCGTCTTCGGCGAGGATCAATGAGGATCTGGCGCAGTCTTTCGGGGGGGATTTGTACGACTTTCAGCTGAGCGAGCTGCGGGGGGTGACGCAGAATTTCTCGAGCAATTTCTTGCTGGGAGAGGGAGGTTTCGGGAGAGTGCACAAAGGGTACATTGATGAGAGCTTGAGGGCGGGGTTGAAGGCTCAGCCGGTTGCTGTCAAGCTTCTTGATATTGAAGGCCTCCAGGGCCACCGTGAATGGCTTGTAAGTCTCTCTCAATATTTTCTTATTTCTAATTCTACTATTTTCATGATCCAAAACACACATACACACACACTCTTGTGTGCAATATTTTGTTAACTAAGATTTTGAAAATGTTCTTTTTATTTTTTTTGGTTTTTTAGTGGTCTTGTTATTTATGAATATAATATAGAATAAATAAAAGTATTTTTTCCTAGAATTTTACAAAATTATGGATATTTTTTTATTATTTATAAAATTACAAAAACTACTAATACTTGATAAAATTATATAATTTTTGAACGGAGGTGTGAACTTGTCAAATTTATCTTTACTATGCTTTTTTTTTTAAAAAAAACAAATGGACGAAGGGATGGAAAAATAAAAAACTTGACCACATACTCTATAAAGAAAATTCAATTTTTTTTTAAAATAAGTAAAATTATAATCTATAATTCACAAAAGTATTTTGGTAAGTTTATCAAAAAAAAAAAAATGAAAATCTAACGAAAACTAATGAATTGAGCTAATTATTAGATGATCATTAAAATTATAAATATTTATAATTTTTTAAATAATAAAGAGTATTTATAATTATACCAAATCTTATAAAGTTTGCTGAAGTTTATGTCTACATAATTAATTAATTGGGTATTGGTGATTTGTGTGGGTGAAGGCGGAAGTGATATTCCTAGGGCAGCTAAGGCACCCAAATTTGGTGAAGTTAATTGGGTATTGCTGCGAAGATGAAGAGCGGCTTCTTGTGTATGAGTTCATGGCTCGAGGCAGCTTGGAGAATCATTTGTTCAAAAGTAACCCTAAATTCTTTACTTTTATCGTATTCAATTTTATTTTTTCTTGCATTTAAAATTTTTTTATATTTCATGCTGAATAGATTAGAAAATAGAAAAGACTTTTGAGTCCAATCCGTTTACTTTACCTCCTCGCCTTTTATTAATTTTTCTTTAAGGTAAAATTGTATATAAATTGAGAAAATTGATAGGAGGATTGTCGATTTCACTGGCATGGGCGACGAGGTTGAAGATCGCTATAGGTGCAGCAAAGGGGCTTGCTTTTTTGCACGGTGCTGAAAAACCTGTCATATATCGTGATTTCAAGACATCTAATATCTTACTAGATTCGGTATTTGCTTCTTTAAAATTCATCTATAAAACTCAAAAATTACTATAAACGAAAAAGATTAATCACACCTGTCCATTTTCTAGGACTTCAATGCTAAATTGTCAGATTTCGGACTTGCCAAAATGGGACCTGAAGGATCAAATACCCATGTTACCACTCGTGTGATGGGAACCTATGGCTACGCTGCTCCTGAATATGTTAGCACTGGTAAATTAATTATACTACATAATTCAAATCAGGTTTGATCGAATTTGAATCAATTTTATGACAAACGCAATATACTTATTGTGTGATCAGTGTACAATTCAAAGAAAGTGACCAATCACATTATAAGTATATTACACTTATATTGTGATTGGTTTGATTTGAACAAAATATATATATATATATGCTAATATCATTACCATATGAAATTACTTTTCAAATTTTTGGGTTCAAAGGGAACACAATTATGAGTTTTTATGTAATTTGCAGGTCACCTAACTACAAAAAGTGACATCTATAGTTTTGGAGTAGTTCTACTTGAACTCCTAACGGGAAGAAGAGCGATGGAGAAGATAAGGCCCAAAAGTGAGCAGAACCTGGTGGATTGGGCCCGGCCCTATTTGTCAAGTAGTAGGAGATTGCGATGCATAATGGACCCTAGACTTGGGGGGCAGTATTCTGTGAAGGGGGCAAAGGAGATGGGCCTTTTGGCCCTACAATGTGTAAGCTTGAACCCAAAAGACAGGCCCAAAATGCCAGCCATTATTGAAACTCTTGAGAGCTTGCAGAATTTAAGGGATATGGCTATTACTCATGGACAGTGGCCCGCTTCACCTAAATCGGGCCGGAATTTGAGCTGCTCTGCTAAAGGAAGGAGGGAGGGTGGATTTGGGTGTAAGAGTGCTGCTGTAGCTGCCAGCCCAAGAAGCAAATAACTAAAGAAAATTATAGTAATTTGGAAGAAAAATGGAGTGTTAAGGAGAAGGGACATTTTAGTTTGTAAGCACGAGGCATGTGTTATTGCCAGTGTAATTATGTGAATGTATATGGTATTATATATATATATATATAAATAGTTATCTACTAACTTATTGCAATTGGGTTGGAAGTACAAAATCGAGATTTTAGTTTGGGATAATTAAATATTACAGCAGCTTGGTCGTAAAAAGATTTGTTTGAATTGTAATAATTCAATAATAAGCCAGTTGCGAGTAAATATGAATTTTCATCCAATATTTTTATTAATATCAGCAAAATTGGTAAAATTTTAACTACAAGAAACACATTAGATGCAGTCCAAGAAGATTAATGCATCCTGCACAAATGCCACTGCTAGGAAGGAACGGAAGAATGAAAAGCAATAAAGATAGCATCAAGCAAAAAGAAAATGGAGGGGTAAAATTCTTTCCAAATTGTCCTATTTTCAAATGGTATCCATGGATTAACAGTAAAGCTAAATTAATTGTCTCGCAAAAAGTCCTACTATATCAAATGCATCTTCATTCCTGAAATTTTCTGTGAAGAAAACCATCGCATGAAAATCTCATCGCATACTCTACTTATAGAGATACTTTAGAGAAGCTCTTCAGTTGCCCTCATATTTGGGGTCAGCCATCACATAATGATAAGCAATCACCAGCACGAATATGAAGATACCGAGAAAGTTGGCAAAGAAGCCCAAGTCCTGGTCATCAATCATCTGTTACAGAGAGAAGAATACACTACATCAGCATACAATTTCAAAATAAACACTGGAAGATCTTATAAATGCTACTGACATTTGCAAAAGCAGCTAATGCAACTTCACAACGATACTGGTTTCAACATATTACTATTAACACCCTTATAAGCAAAAACAATCAACTCCCATTTACTTGATTGTATTTACTCATTCACCGAACTTGAAATCATGCAGCCTATTTCCAATCCCTAACTTTCTATTTCTTTGTCTGTCAAGCCTTAGTCAACTTCTCTGAAGTTAATTATTTGAATCCTCCTTTCCATTACGTTGACAAGAACCACTTCCAAAAGAGAACAATAAATGGTTAAAGAAAATTACATAGCCTCCTTGCAAGTGTGATCTATGTTAACCATTAGCAATTGTCTCATCAATGATCCCAACTTGGCATCTAGCAGCCTGGATTGATAAGACAAACTATCCAGATCATTATCACCCAAGCTATCCTGGATCAGTTGGTATCTTAACAGACCCTAACCAATTCAAAGGAAACCTCAGCAATAGGACCGGCTCAACGTCATTTTATTGGTGAAATTTAACAATTTTACCTCTCAAACTTTTGCCCTCATACCCTTTAAAAGGTTCTTCCTTAATGATATTAAGATATTTCATCAAGTAGAGGGTATGAAGGTTATGCTGTCAAAATTCTTGTATTCCCTATATGCCCAATAAGCTCTAATCTGGCTATTGATTGCCTGAAGTTGAAAATCAATTATTCTTAATCTTTCCTCAATTTCTCTAAGTTCCATCCCTCGATTTAACTGGGGGAAAGAATTGATGTTTTCCTCACGCAAATGATTTCACTTTTGGTACTTTTTTCCTCACCAAAATTCTTGATCCAAACATAGTGTTGTTCACCAAATACTCGTAAAAAAATCGTCAACTCCCAGGTAAAACTATAACGTGTAAACCGAAAAAAGAAAGAAAAGTACAAAACTAATGGAACTTCTGGAACCATTATCAAGTCAAGCAAAACGATTATTTCTAACCAAATAAGTGAAGAAAATACCCTAAAACAGTAGATTAAGACAATCCAAAAGCAAATAGATGGAAGATCGAACCTCCCAAATTTCACAAACACAAGTTGAAACTTAATTAACACATCACAAACTGCAAATAAAAACGAATTCCGATCTTTAAAAATGATAATCAGAAATAGATTAAAAATGAAAAGACTAAACACGAGAATCGAAGAGCATCTCACTTTGGCAATCAAGGTGAATTACAGAAGCGACGACGACGCACAGATCTGTAGACCTGCAAGCTGCAATCCAAGTATTTCCGAATTCTCAGCTGCCCGATTCAGTTCTTAAAAGAGTACTTTATACTGCAAATGCTGCCGTCGGAACATTAGAGTATCACAAAAGCAAAAACGTCGTCGTTCGGAGAAAAACATTTGCTCTTTTTTTATCCAAATAAAAGAAAAGGCATTAGGCCCACCAAATTGGCCCAAAACTTTTAAAATTGAAAGCCCATATTATTTCATAATTCCTCCACTGGGTCCGAGTCCAATGCTTTGGGCTTAAGTTTCATTATCGAATATTGTAGATATATGGGGAAGATTCGACCAAAAAAAAAATCAATTTTTTTATTGACAAGAATTTTTATTAAAATTTCCAGTTAATTCAACCCAAAAAAAAATATTAAAAAAAATCAAGACAAAAGTATTTATCTCAAAGTATTTTGATCCTTTTTGAGATGAATAAAATTGAAGTAGAAAAATATGAATATGAACTCAGACTTGGGTACAATTCATAGTATTTCTTCCTTATTTGTCAAAAATACTGTCACATTCAACAAATAGGAAGTGTAATTCAGGTAGAGCCTCTTAGGAAAAATGGGCTAATCATGAGACAAAATAAATAAGTAATTCAAGTACAAATTACATGTGGTCTACTGTTCCAAGAAACACAGATCTTCTTTCGTAAATTGGTTTTCTATCTGTATTGTATTTTACATATACATGTCACGCGTATAAAATATTTCTTTAAATATACAAGTGCCACGTGACTTGTATATATGAAATGCAATACGAGAGACAACGCCAACTTGAAATAGAAGATTGGGTCGTTATACGGCCTCGTCAAGAGAAGTCTATGCCTCAAGTTCAAACTCAGCCCCGATGGGAAGGTGGTCGCTCGGATGAAAATAGTTCGGCAACCCACCAATTACATCGGAGGATTCTGCTTCCGGAAGCTCAAGATAGCTTACTGGTTTTAAATCTCCTGAAGGCGAAAAGAAGATATAGTCGAGTGTACCCGTAAAACCAGGAGTGCAGTTTGTGAACTCCGGTTCTCCTCTTGTGAATGCGTACACACTTGACAGTGGCATTGGCAGATCGTCTGCCATCTCTGGCCCCATCGAGTTGGTGCCTGAGACTAGGTACTGATACACCTGATAGTCGAAGCATATTTGTATGGAGATTAGAACAAATAACACCGGATGCTGAAATATGTATTATGTAATTCAGCCCACTATCACCGAGGAAATGCAAAGTGTACTGCAACTCGTTTTCCTAGTCAAATATATTAACTTGATTAAACTTTGATTCGCACCTACGACTAATCTGTACTAACCTGATCTCCAGGGACTGAATTGAAGTCGCCAGCCAGAATTATTGGAGGCGAGCAATCAAATTTGTCCGATACTAGGTCTTTGAATGCAGCAAGGCGTGAAAGCAAGTATTTAGCCTGTGCAATTTTCACGTCAGCCCACTCTGGATCCCTGTAGAAGATTTGAGATTCATACACAGATTAAAAACCCAGCAAATCAATTTCTTGCTATCTGTACCTAATATTACTTTGGATATTTACAAAGATACCACCTTCAACTAAAACTAAACATATTCAACACATCTTCAGTGTGGATAATGCAAAAAGAATCAGCTGCTTACCAATAAAGATGAGTGTTAGCGATAATAACATGATGAGAGGAAGGATTCTGAAGTCTAAAGGCAGCCATGATTCCTACACAGTCACGCTTCAATCTCACACGAGGATCATTTGGATCTCCACGATCAGCTTGACTATCTTTCAGCTTTGAACCTGAAAATGAGATGCTAACATGCAGGTTTCCAGTAGACAAGAGCACACAAGAGCCAATAGACTGCTAAATGGCTTCAAAACAGTGGCAAGAAACCATAGAAATGATCACAAATCAATTATTGCACAATTTTGTAGCAAAAGTAGAAGCGAGTTTTCAAACAACTGATACAATCCTACTCATATTTGAATCCAACTGGTCAAAATTAACGAGAAAGACAGGGTATAAGACACCACTGTCAGAAAGTTACCAGCTTTTGGTTCCTCTTTATTTCCACTAACTAGCACGCCGTATTTTTCTTTGGGTGAGGTTGTTCCGTCTTCAACTGTGTCCACCAGATCGTTGTAGTCTATTTCCTCTTCTATGACCAACTCTGCACTAATTAGAAAATCAGATGAAATTTTAAGATCAACTGATCATGTCAAGATTTATCACATTAACTTATCACTGCATGTTTCCAAGACTGAATTTCAATAATCTCATGTGGTTCTCTCAATAAATGTTTATGATAAGACATAAATATGACCATAAAAATGCTAAATCTTCATATCTGTTACATATAAGTATATATTTGAGTATGAATTTAAATTTACGAGGGGAAGTGAAAAATCTAGCATACCTGTTTTGATTATAAAAGATCCCACATCCATCACGTTTTCTCCCACTTCTTTGGATGTAGATGCTGGCATAGCCAAGGTTCTCCATATTCTTCTTATAGAAGGTATCATACTCATCCACTTCCTAGTACACATAGAACAATTACTATAAAACAGAAGCACGATAAATGTGGATCAGACAGGACGAACATTTAAAACAAATAAGATCTAAATTTTATTAAAAAGATCGAAATAAAAACCGGAGAATGGTAGATACCTGTAGACAAAGGAAATCCGCCTCGAGGCTCTTAAGAATGGTTAAAATGGCTTGAGACCGAGCTTTCCACCTGTAAATGCACATTTTTAAGAGAAAAAATACATGCAAATTCTAGTAAAATCAGTATCAACCCAAAAAGCAAAGATTTCATATTAGGGTACTCACTTGAGACAAGGTGCTGGTGAGTGTGGAAAGTAAGTACTTTTCACGTATGCCTGAAAATATGACAATTTAACTAATGGAGACAAAAGAAAAAGATTACTAACTTTTAGTAGCCTAGAAAATATAATCTATGGAGAAATATAAGATGCCAGATGTCATAAGCAATGAAGCTAACATTGTACGGACTCTTTCCAGCACTACTGAGCATTCATCGTCTTAGAATGCGGGGAACTAAAATAAGACAAAGGAGATAAGTTCAGTAACACAAGGTTATATTTGGTTGCATATGTAACCTGTACATGTGGTTCAGATGTCCAAACAAGGCCTATGTTGGTCTAATCGCTACCTCTGAAAAATCTTTACAGAGGGAATATAGTTAAAATCAGGTAAAATGACTTTTAAAAAAGAAAGAGAATCTTCATCTTCCAGGCAACATGGATTATTTCTTGTTTTCAACTAAAATTTCAGTTGCTATAACCTACATCTTTTTCAAATTTAGAATAGAAGTAAATCAATTCATGCCAAATAACTTGTTGGGTTTCATGATGAAATGCAACAGAACCCAATCCTGTTAAAATAAATGACAGAAACAGAGAGAAAGAACAATTGACTTCGACCCGATTTAGCTAATAGAACAAGCAACAGAGTGTCTTTTACCTGAGCCAAAATATTATAAGATACAAGCCGAAATTTGAAGCCTGTAACATTGAGCATAAGGTAAATCAACGACGAAAATACAAGGAAACTCTTAACAGAAGAAATAGATTAGAACACCAGACGCAAGAACGAGTAATATACACACTAGCAGGTTTACTAATTGAAGTAACTTCACTCTGCTCAACTGGAACAAACTTTCGACACAGCGGTCCTGGGGTCGTACTCATCTTGCTGCAACAAGCTACCCTGCAGATCCAAGAAATTCAAGTGATAACAAATAGTAGAAAGGTAGGTAAAACACCAATTAAATTGCACACCACCACAAAATTTCCAAGAAGGTGACTGAAAAATTCGTTAAAACCTATGAATAACCACCTAAAAGGAGCTTTTTAAGAATTACGCCAAGCAGAACTGACAGCGAAAGCTACAACTTGACAATGATTGTATGAAGCACAACATATCCAAGAACTCAAAGTTGCAGGTCAATTAGGAGAAAACTCATCTCCGTGACTGATTATCATACATCAAAACAAGCACTACATGTGACCCACAAAGCTCGCTACCAGAAATTTCTGTGCTCCAACTTCCAAGTTATGTTGAATGCTAATATCATAACTCGAGAGAATGTAAGAAAAAATCAAGAATCCCCCTCTTATCATTTGGGCCTCCCAGTGATCAAACATTTCTGGATTGTTCACCTTGTTGGTTTCAAGAGAGTATCAATTCATTACAAGCTAACAGCAAGAAAACATATGAACCCAAGTAAAAAGCCCTTCTACAGCATAGAAACATGCAGTCTTGAATTTCATGTAAGGCAGAAAGAAACAGCTTTTTAGTGTGTGTATGTGTGTGTATAGATAGATACAGATAATGTATATATATGCAGAGTGGGGTGACCTTAATCCAGGAACCAAGTAAGAGCACCTCAGCATTGCCTCCCGCGGAGTCCTGGAATACTACAGCAGTTTTTCCGTTGTGAAACGGCGAGCGTAGGATTCTGCTGCGGCTGCCCTTAAGATGAGGCACGTGAATTTCACGTGCATATGGTTGTTTTGGATCAAGTAAATGGGCCTTAGGTTTTCAGTAATGGGCTTTAAATGGATGGACTGTGGGCTTGAATATATGGACTACTCAGTTCGACCCAACTCTAGTTTTCATCTTCTAGGGATTTTATTTCGTATCAAGTACACTCCATATTAAAAACTAAATAAATAAATAAATTTAAAAAAAAAAAGTACACTCCATATGAGTAGATAGTTTGAAATTTTGTTAAATTGAATGAAAATGAATAAAGATAAAATTAATAAAATACATTAATTTATATTGTTTGAATTTAAAATTATTAATTAAACTAATTAATGGGATACATGGTATTTTCTTGAGAAAAATACATAGATAAAGGTATCTTAAGCAATCCATGTTTTAACAATTATGGTATCTATAATGCACGGACACTTTAAAAAATCACTTAATACATTGTCGGGTACGTATCACACATGGACAAGACGCGACATGTGTCGGATGCGGCATTTGTTTTCAATTTTTTTAGAAAAAAAAAATATACTACATCGAGCAAACTTTAGCGGGTGTTTGGCTAAGCTTATGGGCTGGTTAAAACATCTATAAGATATTTGAATGTTTGTAAGCTTTTGAAAAGCATTTGGTTTTTTTTTTTTTTTGAGGAGCTTATAAGATCCTAAAATAATATGATTTTGATCTTAGAAACTCTTTTTATTTTTTTAAAATAATTCACCAAACTTTTTTTCAAAAAAAAATGTTATAAACTCGTCAATCTTAATATCCAATAAACAAAAACACAATATAATTTTGTTAGTGCTTTACTTTTACTCTTCATATAATTGATATTTTTCCGCCAAGACAAACTTATCTATTTGTATAATTCTAAATTCGAATAGTTTAGTGGATTTTTTTCAGGCGTTACTACAGTATAAAAATCATATTCTGCTAAACACTTAACATATTATAAACTCTGGTATCTTATTTATCAAAATACTTTAATAATTTAATTTTAAAATTAAATTAAATATTTTTAAAATTTTAAAATATCTTATAAAATATCGAAAATCATAAAATATTTCAAAATAAGCTTAAGCAAACACTCCCTCAATGAGGTGTTCGACTGTTCGGTATGTATGAAATATATTAAAATAATTATGGCAAAAAAAATATAAAAAAATCAATTTATTATATAAAATGTGTTAAGTTGCAATAAGCATATTCTCACCAACTTAAAATTTTATGTTATGATATCTTAATTTTAGAAAATCATAAGTAAAAATTGTTTTACAAATAGATTTATTTAATTTAATTTAATTATATTTTAAAAATTACTTAATTTAAATTTTACAAGCAGCCACTAGCTATGTACCTTGGCAGTGATGTTTCTAGAAGAGTCTTTGCTATGGGCCACAAGTCATATCCATTGCCTAGTGGAAGATGTCTTGTCCTTTTCATAATAATGCAATTAATAATTTAAAAATATTAAACTGATGCTCCTAAATACTTAGACTTATATCCCCCATAAGATTGCTAATCTATGTTTATTCTTTCAACAAATTTACCAAAATATTGGAAAATCAATTTAGAATTAGAACTTAATTTATTATATTGAATTGTGTTTTTCAATATTTACGGAACGAGTTGATAAGAACAAGTCACTTTCAGTCGAATAATTGCGGGTTTGATTCATAATATTGGTATGAAAATTATGTCGGTGGATAATTTGTAAGTAGGATTCTCTTATATGAATTATCCGATCGGATATTTGAATATTTTTTTTAAAAATATATACATATATGTAAAATAAAGTAGTGCTCGAGTCTAGAATTACTTTACTTTATCCTTCTATCCTTACTTTCAAATCTTTTATTACCTCACAAATCCCAACAAAAAATCCTCTTATTATGTCACAAATCTTAGATGTCTAAAATATCACAAGAATTAGATGAAATAAGATTGTGAAAATTAATGCTATTATTTTTTATTCAACTTGGTAAATTTTTGGTGCAAATAGGTAAAATTCTGAATTTCGTTCCGAGGACAATTGTCACTGAATGAATAATTCTTTAAATTTTTTTAAACAATTTAAGTGCCCGACAAACTTTGAATTAGGATTAGATAGTTAAAATAGGTATCCAACAATTTTAATACCCGATTTGAGTGTCTACTCTGATGACCTACGATCTTAAAAAAAAAAATAAAAAATAAATATTTTAATACTCGATTTGAATTACTCGATTCGGTGCCTACTTTGATGACCTACGGTTGCAGGAGGGAAAGAAAAAAAACAAAAAGGATTATTTTAATTGTGGAGGCGTTTGGGTAGCGGCATCAACATAGAAGTTTGGGCTGGGGAATTTCGGTTTTCCGTTGTTGGAAACCAAACGCGAAAAGGTAATAATGGGACGCGTTTGTTTGGGGTTGAATTCTTAATTAATCCTCTACTGATTGGATCCAAGGCCAAGAGAGAGGATAAAGCTTTGAGTAGCACCACTCAATTTGGAGAAAAGTGATCATTTTGGTGTGGTGCCAAACGCGGCAATAATTTGATTGTGACGTTGAATATTGAGCAGCCATTCTCCATTTGGTCTTCACTAATAATTAATATCTAAGTAAAAATGATTGAAGTTTTTCCCCTTTTACGTTATGTAATTATTAGGTAACGCCAATCACGCTTTATTTCACCAATAAATTTTACAATTACCCATTTAATATTTAATTATGATAATAACATCATTATAGAAAAAATTTAATTTAAATTAGGCTTATCCACAAGTCACTAATCGTCTTACAATTATTATTATTATTATTATTATGATAAATCACAACTATTTTGCTCGAGATTGACATTATTATAAATAGCATTTTAATTGTTTAAAAATTTACAAATACCCCCTTAAATAAAAAGTAAATATATCGCGTCTAGATGGCGACATATAAATTACAATTTTACCGTTGATGATTTGCTTTATAAACAAAAGGTATGAAAAATATATATAAGAAAAAATGAGAGTGTGTAAAGTAAAACATTCATGGGACATATTAGTTCAAAAAATATATACATATTTTTTTTTAAAATATATAAAATTATAATTTATAATTTACCATCTGAGTGTTATTTCTCTATACAGTAGTCATATCATAAATATAAATATAAATATAAATAATTATGCAGTAACGCTAGTTCTTTGTTTCCATTTCCTAACTTAATAATCTCTAAACTTTGTATTTTTATTTTATTTTAGTTTATTCTCAATTTTCAGCAGCAAATATGTATTTTTGATTTTATATAAGTTTTCGTATAATAGAAAATGTGTTTGGATTCGTTAATATATTGAATTTTAGTGTCAAATTATATGATTTTAATAAATTTATATATAAATAAATGTAATATTTACTTTAATTATTAATTTAAAAATTGAAAATTGAAAATAAAAACAAAAATAAATAGGGCCAATATTGTTGGTGGGTTTTGATATATATAAAAGGGGGGAATCATGTTTTCTCAACCATCTCATAAGAAAGCAGATCGGAAAGTTAAAGGGAAGGGGAAAGGGCGAGCAGAAAGAGGGTCCACTTCCCACCACACACAAAAAGACAAGCAGACTTTGATGCAGATGCAAACAGAGAGCATCACAATCGGCATATGCAAAGTGCAGTCCTCACCTTAAATAAACCACCGCCATCCCCACGTGTCACTCTACATCTCTCTCTCTCTCAATGTGTATATATATATATATAGAATCATTTTAATTATTCTCCTCATTAATTATATATGTATTAAATCATTTTAATTATTCTCATCATTAATTAGTTTGTGCATGTGAGGTGGAATGTGAGTTGTGGGGTTTGGATTCGATCATTATCTCATTGTGTGTAGCATTATTCATTTTAATTTTGTATGAATTTTACGATTTATTTTGAAAAATGCATTATTATAAAGAAAAGAACTTGAGGTTTATAAGTCGATCAAACTCTTCATATGCTACAAAAGTCATTCAACTTTAGGCACATATTATATATGAATTAAAATACTGCAACTCTATTCACTTTGTTGTTGCCTATATTTTTAGCAGTACACAGGACATGACATGTTGACCTTTTAAGAAACAAAAATAATATTATACTATTCATTCAAAATATGATATTGACGAAATACCTATATATAACAAACCAGATTCAAACAAACTCTCATCTTACACCTATCAACTTAAATTTAAAAACATACAATTCAAAAATGTTTTCATCTCTTACATAAAAATTAATAAACGTTCTCATCATATCAAAAGCGTTTAGAAATTGAAAATGAAAATAAAAACAAAATCAAAGGAAGAATAATTTCTTGATATCATGATATTATGTTTATGGTATGATCAGTTTGAAGTAGAGTTTCATTTATCATAAAATTCCAAAACCCTTATAAATATTAAGTAAAACATTTGTGATATGAATATTTAAATACCCATCTCATTATTTAAGACATGTCAAACACTGCATTTGTTCTTTCCTCTGCAGCAGAATATAAATTTATTATTTTGATTAAAAAGAAAAAAAGAAAAGCAAGAGACAACCAAGGCAGTGTAGTGTTGCATGCAACTACAAATTCATTTTCTCTGAGGTTTTCTTTCTCTCTCTACTTTCCCATCCTGTCCGTCTTTCACATTCCACATCGGGTTACTCCACACCGCGCGTATGTCGATAAGATTCGTCGCTGTTTGAGAAATTGTTTTTCATGCTATACGGGTCGGGTCTGGTATTGTCTGCACCCGCCAACCCATTTCAAAAGGACAAAACACCTATATAAACTCGATGCACAAGACGCAAACTTTTACTCAAGAATAAGTGTCGGTCGCCTCTTGGGTTCTCTGCCCCTCTTAATAAACAAAACCCACTTATTCAAAATGCTGTTATTATAGTTAATAACCTTGGATTTTGCCTGCTTCTTTGTTCTTTTCTTTCCTTTTTTTTGGTATTTTTTTGAGGTTGTTTCAGCTCCAAGAATCAAAGTTCTGAACTGGGCTCGGGAGGCTCTTCGATTAAAGGTGCGTTTGTTTTGAGCATTTTTACTTTCTGATTCTGTGTTTTCTTATGTTTACTTCAGGATTTGCTATAGTTTTTGTGATGTGCATGTTTGGATTGTGGGTGATTGCAACTGTTTTTGGTAGTGAAGAGTGAGAGAGAATTAATTTGTATGAAGAAAATGCAGTTTATTTTCAAGAAGGGAATACAGTGATTCTGCTTTTGGAGAAAGATCAGATATTTTTCTTTGAATATATTGTCTTGCACCACATAGTGTGTGTTATTCATTTCTCAGTGTTGTTCTCTGTCTTTCTTTAATTTTGAGAGGCAGTAAATGAATCGAGTCGAGTTAAAATCATATCATTTAGGTTGGATTTGAATCTTTTATGGACTTTGAGGGTTTAAATTAGCGGAGTTGGAATGAACTTTAATCGTGCTGATCACTAGTTGACCTTTAATAGTACAGCTCAAAAGGAACTTCGTACCGTAAAAAAATAAACTCAAATGAGTTTGTATTGATCGATATGGAATAGATTTATTCCATAATCCCTTTGCTTATCTTTATCTATTGTTTTCATGTGCAAGTGGTGAATTTTGATATGAAAATGGGCAGACAATAATGAGTGGAAGATTACTGAAATGTTTGCACATTCTGGTGTTTATGATGATTGTGCTGAGGACTGAAAGTTTCTATGTTGATATCACTTATGTTCGGAGTGCTGTGGCGAAAGGAGCAGGTAAAGAATATTAAGACCAACTTGTGGGGTTAGTTCTTTTTTATTTTCTTGTTGATTTCGACGTACGTGCGATTTGGTAATACATAATTTACTATTTAGTACATTACTCTGTGCTCTATCTTTACAGTTTGCTTGGATGGGAGTCCGCCTGCATACCATCTCGACAGGGGATATGGAACAGGAATTAACAATTGGTTAGTCCACATTGAGGTTCGTCTTTTTGTCCCATTCTGAATGTTAGCATGAAGTTGATTCATTATTTGTGTGTATTTCGATCTATCTTGAAGTTTGCTTTTTAGTTAGTGTGTTATGAGCTGATTTCATCTTGCTGCTCTAGGGGGGAGGATGGTGCAACAATGTGACGACTTGCCTCGCCCGTAAGAACAACCGGTTAGGTTCCTCCAAGTACATGGTTAAGCAGCTTGCTTTTTCTGGGATTTTAAACAACAAGGCCAATTTTAACCCTGGTAAGCTGATCATTTTATCTGTTCTTGGTGCAAATACCACTTCAGGGCCTCTAAGTTAACGACATTGTTCCAATGTCAATTCCCAGATTTCTATAACTGGAATCGAGTCAAAGTTAGATACTGTGATGGTGCGTCATTCACTGGTGATGTTGAAGCAGTGAATCCCGTGAGTTATCATAAATAAACTGTTTCTGAATCTCATGAAGTAGGCAACATCTGCTATTCTGTTTCATCGTTCCAGAAATGATTACACAAGTGGATGTTCCTTTGATTTTGGAACACAAATGGTTGTTTTTTGAATTTCAATGTGTGTCTCGTGCTTTTGACTACTTATGCTATTGTGTTAAATACGAGCAGGTCACAAAACTTCACTACCGTGGGGCGAGAGTGTTTCTTGCTGTCATGGAGGACTTATTAGCAAAAGGCATGAAGAATGCCGAAAACGTATGAAGTTTTCCAGTGATTCTTTACAATATTTTTCTTCTTCTGGTAAATCAAAGCAATTTCTGGCTGGCTGTGTAGGCTGTTCTATCTGGATGTTCAGCCGGCGGATTGGCCGCAATTCTTCATTGTGATAGCTTCAAGGCTCTCCTTCCCATGGGCACCAAAGTAAAGTGCTTTTCTGACGCTGGTTATTTTATTAATACGTAAGCATCACCTACACTTAATAACATTAAACTCGGCAAGAAACTATGCTTATCGTTATTTTGCCAACGATGATTATTTTTGAAACAGTAAGGATGTCTCTGGAGCACAGCACATTGAAGCTTTCTATCATGACGTGGTCTCAACTCATGTACAACATTGCCTACTTTTCCGTCCTTCCGTCATTTAATTTGCAAACATATTCTGCTTTTCTTTACTTATTTGCTGACTTGGCTGCAGGGATCAGCAAAGAATTTGCCCCGGTCATGCACCTCAAGAATGAAACCGAGTCTGGTAGGCGAGAGTTGAATTTTCACGACTAGGACATTTCATGACAACTAGAGCTCATGCTGATTTTTTTACCAAAATTGCAGTGTTTTTTCCCACAGTACGTAGCAAGAGAAATTCGGACACCCCTTTTCATTATAAACGCCGCCTATGATTCATGGCAGGTCAGTACATATCAGATTTCACACTCACAAAGTTCTTGATTTATAAGCTCAAAATAAGCCTTCCTCCGTATTTTGAGCCGTGTTTGAGTAGGAGAAAATTCCATGAACACATCACTTGCAGACTAAGCGTTAACACTCGACTACTTATCCGATTCTATCTTAACCAGATAAAAAATATTTTGGCTCCTGGTGTTGCTGATCCACACGGGACATGGCACAACTGCAAGACTGATATAAACAAATGCTCGGCCACTCAACTCCAAACCATGCAAGGTTAGTACCATACACTTGTAGGGTATACTTGAACCGGTTCGTCAATGCAAATTATCTGAATTTCAATAGTTTCTGCTGAACAGTGAGTTAAAAGTTAGACCGAAAATTGATGATTTTCATGAATTGATTTTGTGTGGGGTTTCCAGGGTTCAGGTTAGAGTTTATCAGAGCATTGTATGGACTAGGTGTCTCGACATCGAGAGGGTATTTCATCAACTCTTGCTATGCACACTGCCAAACTGAAATGCAGGAAACCTGGTATAGAAGTGACTCTCCCAAGTTAAACAACAAGGTCATATTACTGCTGGATGCCTATTTCTCCTTTGCTGTTATCTTCGACGTACGAATATTACACTGACGCCCTCTGAAATTTATTGACACGACAAACATCTATATGTTGTGCAGACAATTGCTAAAGCAGTCGGAGATTGGTTCTACGACAGAAGTCCGTTTCAGAAGGGAGATTGCCCGTATCCTTGTGACCGAACTTGTCACAACCGCGTTTTTGATCCACAAGAGCACACATTGGTATAGATTTATTGTGTCAATAGGTGAACCATCACAAGGAAATTCTTATCCGGACCGGTTTTGGCCAGAACTAATCAACTAATTACAAACCTGAGTAATACACTTGTCGTGTGATTGGTTTGGTTCGGTCAAACCTGGTTTGGATAAAAATTCTCCACCATTCACGATTATAGAAAATTATATACATAGGAATAGAAACACGAGTTCATAATTTGTCAAGGTTTCTAAATAATATATGAAAATTGTACCCCCCATGCATGAAAATCTCCGTGCTTCGAGTTTTTCAAAATTTATTACACTAATACATAGTGAATAATTTTTTAAGGTTATTAATGTATGTAATTGATTTGTAATTTTATTTTACTACTAGTAGGATTTTTTTCTTGATTTTTTCAGGTCGTAAGTATCTGATTACATTAGTATCTTAATAAATTGAGCAGTATGTTGACTCGATCAAAACATCATAGGATCCTATTAAGAATGATTAAATAAATACAATAAATTCATATAAAGGAAGACAAATACCCAAACATCTGGTGGGATTTGAACTTATGACCTTAATTTATTCATTATGCTAGTACGATTGATTTGAGACAATATATGTTGTAATTTCACATTTTTAAGCTCAAAGAGCTAGCAAAATATTTATTTGTCATGAATAATCATGCAAGTGAAAATGCAATTTCTTGATTTACATGTGGAGAACAATCATATTCTTTAGGTAACAGTTCAATGATTCGGACACAAGACTTTTCTATGAGAGGTCTCTCGTATTTGAACCTTGAGCTTCAACACGTATGTTGGGTCCATGCATGTAAAAAGAACAACCATGTAGTATAATGAATGCTTTTTATATAATAAAATTCCGTCAGTACATCATTCATTATACAAACGTTACAATTATGTAACTATTTATTATTTTTTTTCTTTGAGTTTCATACTCCGATGATTTATGCATCAAAACAGTTCAGTGGATGGTCAGTCTCAGCATCTATCGCTTTGGCTGAACACCGCTCAAAGTACCAATCGCCAATGACCCTTTCGATGATCTGCAAATCGACAAATTACGTTAATGGTACTTAACAAAAGGAACAGGCGGTTTACGTAGACAAACCATAGATTAGAGGATTAATCTTTTATAATTACACAAGCCATCCTTGTTTTTTGAAAATTCACATGTACACTTCCAAAAACGTCAACATCATTACATAAACAATCTCTTTTTTTAATTATTATCAAGGATGGTTTCCGTAATTATGTAAAAACCATGAAAAATTTATATAAATAGATCATAGATTAAGGGTATAAATATAAATATTACTAAATAAAATGACCTTATTTCCCAAACTGGGTGGCCCCTGATAATTCCACCTTGCCCTTGAAAAAAGAAAATCGTGAATGTAGCAAGAATTGATGAACATTCCTCTGGAGGGACAATCAGGAATTGCTTTCAACGTTTGTAGGAATGTGGTCCGAAATTCTGAAATTAAAACATTTAAATACCTTAATTAGGTTTTAACTATTCAATGTAATAATTAATAATTGTTTAATATAGTAGGTAGTACCCTTCATAAAGTCTATTTGAGCAGGCGTGCAGAGTCTTGTATTGCTGGTGCATTCCTTCCAGCCTTGCTCTATTGCAGGATAAGGTTTCAAATTGTATTGTATCTGAAACAAACATTTTATTCTTAATAACTTAAATATATAAATAAAATACTTTATTTTGGTATTTTTATGTAAATAATTAATCGTCGTGTTATATTAGAATAAATACATGTAAATTTACCTGATATTGATCGAACGCAGAATGAAGTAGGAAGAGTGGCGTCTGGACATCTCCAACCAGATATTCGGGAAACATACACTGTCGATTTTGTGTAATAATGAGCACATATTGAACATAGTCATTATTAGGAAAGTACAAGGTATTTTTATGCTGAATACAAGATCAGGAGAAATTCGTGCTCAAACTCGACTTGGCCAAACCTAAATCAATCACATAGCAAGTGCAATACACTTGTCATGTGATTGGTGTAGAATTTAGGAAAAGTGACCAATCACAAAACAAGTGTATCATAATTGCTCTGTGATTGGATTGATTTGGCCAAATTAGATCCAGACAAAAAATTTTCTAAAATCAGGCTCGACTTACCAAACTAGGGTCCATTCTCGACGTGCATGATTTGGGCAAAAATTTTGTAATGTCCTACAACGAAAATAAAAATTAAAAAAACTCTATATTTCTCAGTAATATCCTCAACATAGTATAAATGTCCATTATATAGTAATTGTTTGGATTCTTGGTCGAAAATATCATTCCCTTTGTTTTCCCTTTGTTAACTGTTGTACAATTACGCCGAGTCATGCCATTACCATCACGTGTAACTTTTAGTGTGTGTAACAGATGTTGCATCCAATAGTTCTGTGCATAAATATATGGGATAATTTTATTTACACCCTCGATCTATAGTGTATTTACACAAAGCACATATTTTTTGTATAAATTATAAAATTGGCAACCTAAAAGCAGGGGCAATCTATGTGATAATGTTGATGTTTTAGTATGTGTAATTTTTCAAAAGACATGTATAATTACTGTAGATAATATTGATGTTCTTGGTGAATATATAATATATATATATAATCATCCAAAAAATAAAAATAACTTATATAAACAGACAATATATATATATATTATGGAGTATAAATATAATTATTCATAAATATATAGAGGGATGAGAATATTACATGAAATGCAACCACATCAGCAAAACCCTTTTCTCTCTTCTCGACTCCCGGAAGATTTTGCCTGTGGTACATAGTTAAATCAAGAACCATGAAAATAAAATTAAACGTGTGATTATATATATATATATATATATGTGTGTGTTATTAACAAAAAATTCAAAGTTGAATAAGTGTATTGAAAAGCTTACGCCCGAATGAAGAAACCCGAATCCGAAAGGCACTTCACCCTACTGGCATTGGGTACAAGTGCCCGGAAGCGATCACAATTCAGGATTGTCGCCAATCCCCCAGCCGAGTTTCCCGCAAGTATTATCTGTACACGCTCAATGTATAAAGATTGTTATATTCATCTATTTAAAGAATATTTTATTTATATAATATATGTAGGTAAGGATTCCACATCGGAATTTAAGAGACACATACGAATCTTTTCCACAAATGGCTTTAAAGATAATGATCCAAATAGCGACATAAGACGTCATTAGGAAGCAATTTATACAATAAATATAGGGTATAAATTTTGCAGTAAAAATTTAAAAGAATATATAATCATACATTTTTGGCATTTTTCATTCCTTTTGCTAAGAGCACATCGACTACGGCACGGAAAATCCTGGCGCCTCTTAAATGGAGGTTGGTTTCCTGAATATAAAATAAATAAATATATATTATAAATTTAATTGGAATTATACTAATAATATAATAAATATATAAGAAATTATTAATTATAAGACTTACTGGATCCACTGCTTCCACGTCTGCCATAAATGATGCCCCATCGCAATATCTGATAAAAGTTCTATGCCAGTTGTACAAGTCTGGAATTTAAATCAATTATATATTATTTATCAATGGAGTAATGATAAATATTTCTAAATATAAAATTTTGTGTATGAGAAATAACAACACAAAAATTATTTAAAAATAAATAAATTAAATAATACTAGCTCGTTGTAGATTTTGATTCCCTAATTCTTCTTCTCCACACGAACAATATTTTAATGAAAAAAATAATTTCAATTGACTTCGTACTAGAAGAATTTGAAATTTATAACTAGCCAATAAAATACGACGGATTTGAATTTTTTTGAATTTAGAATTATTTATTAAATTCAATTTATTACCTATAAAATTTGAAAAATTAAAAAAGAGACACTATGATAAAAGAAGATAAAAAAAAACTTTTAGAAGATTTGTGCTTCTCCACGTCTTCTTTTTTTTTTTTCTCAATATTCTTTTCTAATTTTACAAGGGATAAATTATAAATCTGTTATTAAGAATTTGAAATCCATGGATTTAAGATGTAGGATAATAAATAATCGAAATAAAGTTCGGATACATAACCTGGATTAACGAGTGAGTCTGCACTTAGTATTCCTCCGAACCAAGTGGTTGTAACATTAACGGTGGTCCCACCTATTGTTTTTGTCCTGGCAAGGCAATCCCCTTTTGAGCCGCACCATGCACCACCCTAGAATTCAACATATTCCGCTCAAAGAAAATAATATACAACAATAATGTGCGTCACATTCATATTGTTTTCCTTGCGATGTTAAAATTGGATTTGAAATACTTTGAATTCGAATTATTGGGATTTGAATATAGAATGGAGAGCCGACCGGAAGATAAACGAGCCAGTTATCGGCTCCCGTCCCGTATCCTTTCTCGTAATGGTAACCTGCCGGACTGCCGTCGAGGCAAACTACAGCAGAAAGAGCAATTGTCACGGGGATGAAGAATGTTAGAATTATGTGTATACAGAAAGTAGAATTGTCTTACCGGCTCCTGTTGAGACAGCATTGTCGAGAAATGTAACATTGATTCTGGGATTGAAATGGCAATGGACTTGAGTAGTCAATAGTATGAGTGCACAAATCAATAATTTTGTCCAGTAATCACCCGTGCTCCGAATGGATTTTTCCATTCTTCACAAAAACAAAAAGAACCAAACAAAACAACAACATTATGAATAATTCACTGCTCACAAAAAATAATAATTATATAATTCGATCACTACATCAATATAATTAAAAAGAATGAAGTAAATTAGAGTAAACTCAAATAATATTCATATTCAATTATGATGAATTTACCTTTTAGACCACGTCTGATTACTTTCCTAATGATCAGAGATAGTGATGGCTAATAATTCTCACCGTATTCGTTTGCTTAAATAGTGTGTTCATTTTTACGTCCATCGTTCGAGTAAACGTATTTTTCTATGGTTCACCGGCATTAGCGCTTCTACGTATATGTGTATTATGACATATGTCCCCAGTGCGGCTGCCTTTTAATTTGATCCACATTTATTTAATTGGAAATAAACTAATATGTTTTCATTTGGTTATAATTTTAAAAATTGAACTTAAAACAACCGAGAGTTTTGGGCTTACCAGCCCAATATCATGAGAAAAAACTTTCTTCTGGCCCAATAGATTCTGAAAAATGGGCTAACAGCCAGCAAAAGCAGGAAAATGGGCCAATTCCCCCATGGGCCCATAAGTTTTGTCCCAAGTTCTTATGTCTGCAGAAATGGCGTCCCGACCAACTTTCGATTTTGAACCCCAAATATGCCTGCAATCATTTACTGTAAAACTAGTACAGTTAGCTTTGAAATGCAATAATTATCATCAACCTCTGGATCTGAATGTTGTAGCGGATAATCACATACTCCCAGTACTTGCAGCAGATCTTTCTTCCGCATCAAGGCCGTTCAGTTCATCTGAATGATGAGTGAGTGAGTGAAGAGAAATGGGTTTGAGCAGTAGCAAGCACAATGCGCCTGGCCCATCACCTCCTTCTTCTTCATCGTCATCTTCTGGAGCTGTTGTACGGAGGAGCCGATCCACCAGAAGCAGAGTTTTGAAGTCGTCTTGTCTCCGATCTCACCGCTCTGATAATGATGAACCCCAGGTGGTTTTATCACTTCTCCCGTTGTGTTTTACTTGTTTATTAGTGATTCCTGTGTTTTTCTTTTGTGAAGATCCGTTTTTTCCGTGATTTTATTCAGTAAAGTGGTTGTTTGGTGCTGGAATTGCTTCTGTGTGTGCCGAATATGTGGTGCATTGTTACATTGCACCCTGTTGCTTTCTTGATTGCGTGAAAATTTCTAGTAGAGTTTCAACTTTTGTTTGATATTTCCCTCTTTATTTCGTGGAACTGACCTTAGGATTGCGATTTTTGAAAATTGTGGTGAAGTTGACCGAGGTAGGCAATTGGGAATCTAGGGTGGCATTGAGATGTAGCACCATTGTCGCCATTGATGTTACTTAAAACTTTGTTTTTAACTTAATCGAAGAATGTGAAAAAAGCAAAAGTTTGGATTTTTATTACATACACCTTGGATGAACATGTGCACTCATTACCCTTCCATGAACTGGTGATTGTGTCTGCTGGTTAATACTCATGCTGTCCACCATGCTTGCTGTTATGCTAAATTGCTCTGTGTCTTGAGTGGAAAGATGTGGGATAGTATGCTTTGGTTATGTTGAGTATGAGATAGGATATATCGAATGACTTAAATTTCTGGTTTGCAGGAAAAAATCATATCATTGATGTGAATTTAAAGCATGCTTCTGACTTTCAATAAGGCAACATTCTTGTAATATTTTAGTCACAGTTGTTGCTCTATGAATTTCTTAAGTAACAGCGTCCTGACACTTTTAGGTCTCTGATTGCACAAGTGAAGAAAATGGCAAGACCGTCTCTTGTCCAAGTCAAAATAAATCTGGTTCTTGCCAAGTTTCAGCTGAATGTTACATGACAGATAAAGCTGAGGAGAGTAATGAAACGAACTGTATGAACTCCGGGATTGAGCTCAATGAGTGGGGTGAATCAAGCTTCACCAATACAGTGTCTAGAGAAGGCAATACTTCTAGGGATTTCTCCTCTAGATCACTGAATCCTCCAAGTCGGTTCCTTTCTCGTTTCAGTTTCTATCCTGGAAACTTAAGCTTCCGTCTAACCAGAGCAAGCAGTTTGGGGTCTGCAAGATCTTATCCTGCATCTTCTACAGGTTTTACGATTTCGCATGAAGAAGAAGAAGAAGAATGTGCTGGTCCTTCCAGTAGTTCGGTAAATAGAAATTATAGGCCACAAGGTTGTGATTTCTTTCCTGCTTGTTTCAGCAACAGATCTCCGAGGACACGAGATGAAGATTGTACATCTAATTCAAGTCCTGATCTCTCTGATAATTTTCAAGATGGTCGGCAATTAAATTCTGGTCATGATGTCTTGAGGAGTAGAAATGATGCAAGAGTAGACTGTAGTCCAAATTTATTCTCTCCTATAAATCACATTAACTCTGACGGTGCTGGGATAAGACATGCCGAAAGAAGGTTCACTGCCCGAGAACCTGTAGAACGAAATGTTCGCTTTAGTAGAACTTTAAGTGTTGGTAGACTTCGTGACAGAGTTCTTCGCAGAACCCCTGCTGCTGATATGGATTTATATCATTTTCAACAAGACAGGGAAGTCGGACTTACTCGCCATGTTACTGGGAGACAGGGTCTAGGCCATGCAGAAACAGAAGCAACATCTGATGATAATAACTTCAATCAGCAGGTTTCCTCTGATAATGTCCCATCTAATTTCTCTAACCCTTTTTATGGTAGTCAAAGTTATGTGTATGAAACCCCACGTGCAAGAGAGACCAGGTACCGTGATCTACTGGAACATAGATCAAATTTTCTTGAACGCAGAAGAAGAATAAGATCTCAGGTAAAACATCTGCTATCTGACTAATCGATATACATTTATGCAAATTATATCTTCCTAATAGTAAATTCAGTTGAATGAATGGAATTGATGTGAACTTCATATGCGGTGCTTGGCATTCTTCATTGAACTCGTGAGCCTCTGGTCAGTTGTCAGTGGACCTTCCTGAAAACAATCTCAGCAGACTGGCCAAAGCAATAAGCACTAGCTGCTGGCACTTGGAATGTTTGAAATTGTGGAATTTCTCCTCTTGAAACATCTCCTTAGTGACACTAAGAAAAGCCACGTTATTTTCTTTTCAATTATTGGGCTCTGCTTCAATAGATTCAGAATAAAAGACTATTCTTGCATGGACCGCCTGCAGCTCATTAAATTAGGTGGCTGATGTTGCTCCACAGCAATTCAAGTTATTTGGATCATAAGAATGCGGCGTTCTTCCCATGTTCTTATAAATAGTAATTGCAACATAATCATAAGAGACTGTCTTTGACATTCTGTATAACAATCTACCAATCTTATCTTAGGTGCGTGCGCTTCAGCGACTAGGAAGCCGCTTCGAGAACCTGTCTGTTCATGAGAGGTCTTGCATGTTATCTGGTCAGCATCGAGGAGGTCATTGCAGTTGCCGCAGTGCTGCTCGAGAGGCTAATTCAAATGATGATGCTAATGCTAGGGCTAGCATATCAAGAATTGTCATGTTAGCCGAGGCTTTGTTTGAGGTAATGTTACAGATCCATGGATGGATGACTTGCGTTCCTTTTTCCTTACTACAACCTGGTGAATCTTTTGCACTCATTTTAATTAGGTTCTGGATGAAATTCACCAGCAATCTGTTGTTCTATCCTCTCGGCCTTCTGTATCTTCCATTGGATCCGTTCCAGCACCCAATGAAGTGGTTGACTCCCTGCCTCTGAAGATATTTAGTAAATCGAGAAAGAAGACATGCGATGATGCTGCACAGTGAGTAAATGTTTTAACTTCAACTTTGTTTAGCACAATGTTGAGATGAAAGGACTTTTGCCTCTTAAACGAGTATGATTTCGGACTCTGTTTAATTCCATTTGTCCCTCAACGCTTAACAGATGTTACATATGCCTTGTTGAGTATGACGATGGAGATAGCATGCGGATACTACCTTGTCATCATGAATTTCATAGAGCGTGTATCGATAAATGGCTCAAAGAAATTCACAGGTTTTTGACCTTTACGCTGTTATTTGATGTTTATAAATTCTTCCCATATTTTGAAACTTAACTGTCTTCTGCCAAATTTGGAGAAAAGACTTATAGCTAGAGCTAATTGTGCTGTGTTTCAGGGTATGTCCGCTTTGTAGAGGGGACATCTGCCGACCTGACTTACTAACTGCAGGGAGTTGATGGCACATTGTTTCACACTTACCACTTCTAAGACCAACCGCACATTTGACAACTGAGAGATCTCCATCTTGGTCATAGTCAAGTTTATATCTGGATAACGATGGGTCACAAGCTCTGTATTGCTGCTGGAATTCATCAGTTGCTCCGTATTGATAGTTTTGGCTTTATAGTGACAAAAATACCTCCTGCTTGAAGTTTTGAAGTTACACATTGAAGGTGTTTATTTTGAACGAGTGTTCTTTAACATATATTTTCAAAAAGGGTGCTGTTTCTTTTATTTGCAGCTGAGTCTTGTCCAGAAGTTTCTTCTTTTTTGGTCTCGTAATCAGGATTTCCAGGACACAAATACCACTTTGTCCTTGAGGTCATCGTTTCCCCCCCCTTTCTGGGGCTCAGCTTTTGTATTATTCCATCAATCCAGCATATGTTCTTGTATTTTTCTCCCTTTGATACTCAGTTAACGTACCCGGACAGAACACGGCCATATTTGTTTCCTTATGTTGTCCAGGAAAGTCTACTCTCCAAGGGCGCAGTTAGTAAAACCAGAACGTCATATAACGTTTTGGATTGCATTAATTGCCCAATAAAGCACAAACCTCTTGACAGGTTCAAGAACTCATAGGAATTAAAACAACATTAAAGCAAATTAAACACTTCATTATTACAGTTTTTATGAAACTAAAATTGAAATCTTGCTTCTTAATCTCAATTAATATAAATCCCTCATAGTTTAAGCTGCAGAAACTGGAACTCCACAAATCAGCTGATATGACGAAAGGTTGCAGTATTCTGTATTCATTTCTAGTGCTTGTTTCACTACTTCTCCCAATACTCAGAGTCTGTAATGCTAGTGATCGCTGGAACTTAACAATATGGTGCAGCAGAACACCAAATCCGAGAATCTGTGAGTCCTGTGTTCAGCTCATTTATCCTGATAAATTTAGTCTTGAACAATTTCAACAAGGAACCATGATTCTTGCTATACAAGAAGCTGTCAATGCGACCAAAATTGTCTGGAAAAACGTACATAATTTGAAAACTGAGAGGGAGAAGACAAGATGGAAGAGCTGCGGCAATCACATAGATGCTACCATTCATGACCTTGCTACTGCCATCAGTGCTGATTCTGATGACGGTAGACAAGATCCTTTGAACAAGGCTTTGGCAAGTGTGGCAGAGTGTTACAAGGAATCAGTGAGGGGAAAAAGCAAAGAAAATCGTTTAGGAGTCATCTCAAGTCATCTTTATAAGTTGGTTGAGAATGCTATAGCTGTTAACAACAGTACTATTGCTCTGTTGATGAAAGTTGAAAGAAAACTGAGTGGAAAACAAGAAAATGGATGTAAGGAGACGTCTAGGCACTTCAAGAACATATCTCAGCAGCAGGGAACAGCTCCTAGCATAAGCCCCCTGGGGGAAGGGACTTATCCTATAAGAGCCTCTTCCACAGGTGCCCAAATTAAAATTGTAGTCGCGAAGGACGGCTCAGGGGACTTAGAAACCATAAAGGCGGCTCTAGACACTGCGCAGAGTAGAGCTGGTGGTAGGTTCTTGATTCACTTGAAGAAGGGTATTTATAACGAGTACGTTGTCATACCTTCCCATTTGAAGGACGTAAGGATGATTGGAGATGGCATAGGGAAGACGATTATCACAGGGAATAAGCATTCAGGCCACAATGGAATAGATACCTATACATCTGCTACATTCGGTATGTAACAATACATGTGATAAGTACTTCGATTTTTTCTTTATGAATACACTTGCATTCATTGTATACACTTTTAGACTTTGTATTTTGTTTACTGAACTGCAGCTGTGGAAGCATCGGGATTCATTGCAGAGGGCATCACTTTCAGGAACACGGCAGGCCGCCATGGCGGCCAGGCGGTGGCCTTGAGATCACATTCTGATCACTCGGCCTTCTACAAATGCAGCTTCGAGAGTTATCAGGACACACTATTCCTATTTCCAGGCAGGCACTTCTTCCGAGACTGTGACATATACGGGTCCATGGACATGATCTGCGGCGACTCCACCGCCGTCTTCCAGAACTGCAACATATTTCTCAGAAAACACACGGGTGATGATGTCGTCATAACTGCCCAGAAACGAAGCGGACGAGACGGTGGCAGTGGCTTCGTAATCCAAAATTCCAGGGTGGTTCTGACGGAAGAACTCAGGCCGCTGGGTGGAGAGAGAGTGTTCCTGGGAAGGCCCTGGGGGAAGTTTTCCAGGACAGTTTTCATGAAAACTTACCTGGAAGGAATTTCCAAGCAGGGTTGGAGAGAAATGCACGAAAACAGGGACGGGGATCTTGTTTACTATGCTGAGTTTGAGAATACGGGCCCTGGGGCAGATACTTCGGGCCGGATAAAATGGCGCGGCGTTCGTGTTATAGATGAAAAGGAGGCGTCGGAATTCACAGTGGGGAGATTTCTCCATGGGAGGTCGTGGTTGCCTGCTACAGGGATACCATACGACTCTGACCTTTGATTTCTGGAGCTGAACATCTTCCGTCGTGAATCGGTTGCGCCGCCGGGTTTGGTGGTGCTGTGGAAGAATCTTTTTAGACGGGCGCCGAAAATGACTTCAGAAGGCCGGTGCTGTCTTGCTCCGTGTTTCACGACTAGATTCTTCGTATTTACAGATTAACCCCATACCAAAAATTTTTCTTCACTTTTAGCCCCATATAATAGCAAGTGTAAATCAAATCGTCCTCAGTGTAAAAATTAATTTTGGGCCTTGGAGAAGATATTGAGAGCATTATGTTAGATACATCAATTGGATTTTCTACTTAAATCGTTTAATATGTATATATATATACATCACATATAAAAAATAAATATTATTGTATATTTATTTAAAAAAGATTTATACACTTTAAAGTGATAAAATAATTTTATAAAATTTAAAATAAAAAATTCAATTCGCATTTACGTTTAGAATTTTTCAAGATCAACTAATACAAGAAGCTCGTGAAGCATGTTTTCAATTTTACGTGATATTCTTAAACATAAAATACAGTAATTTCATGTTTTAAAATGTTAAGTTTTTTTCCCCAAATAATCAATATTAAAAAACATGATTGATACCAAAATTCAATTTATATATAATTTGATTTTTGTCAAAATAATTGATGGGAATTGATGACATGAAAAAATAAAAAATTCCCTCCACCAATTCCACAAAAGAAAGGGAAATGATTTAATTACACATATTTTACTCTAACTTAAATCCGACTTGGTCCCATGAACTATATATCACCAATTTTAATTTAGTTTGAGGTACATTTGACAATTTGGCTAAATTGAAACCCAAAAACAAATTAATAAATTAACCCAATTCATTAAATTGCTCAAAAATTAACAGAAAATCAACTATTGAGCAATTCTAAACAATCAAGAACTTTATTTTTGAAGAAAAATGTATTAAGTAAATTTTAATGGGTTGTTTTAAAATTTATTATAATTATAAAATTTTTTGTTATTTGAAAATATATTATTTTTTTAATAAGTAGTGATTTATATATTAGATATTAGGAAAGTGGATTGTAATTTAATTTATTCTTATTTTTTTGGGGGTGGGGAGGAACAAACATTCTACTATTTGCCATCATTATCTTAGGTTAGATTGGTAAAATGCCAAAACTTTCAATTTTCTGGGCATGAAAAGTAATTTTTGATTTATTGAGTACCAAAGTGTAAATAGAAGTAATTACACAAAACAATTATTTACTCAAAAGTGTGTGTGTGTGAGAGAGAGAGATAAAGAGGGTAGAGAGAGAGAGAGAGAGTGTTGAGCACAGTGAGAGATGCCGCAAAAATGAACACCAATGTCAACACAATGAACCACAGCTTCGCCGCCGGTGCACAAGATCTCGAACCCCAACAATCACCTCCGCCACCCACCACCACCTCCCACCCCTACCATCCCCAACCTCAGCCTCAACGCCGCCCCCGAGGCTTTGCCGCCACAAACTCTAACAATAACACCACCATCTCCTCCTCCACTCCCACCAAAAGCAGGAAAGAGAGGGAAAAGGAAAAAGAGCGAACCAAGCTTCGAGAGCGTCACCGTAGAGCCATCACCAGCCGAATGCTCGCCGGTCTCCGTCAGTATGGCAACTTCCCCCTCCCTGCTCGCGCCGATATGAATGACGTCATCGCTGCCCTCGCTCGGGAAGCGGGTTGGACTGTCGAAGCCGATGGCACCACCTACAGACATTCTTCACCGGCTCCCGCGGCGCAGGCGCCTATGGCTCAGTTTAATTCCGCTCAACAAAATAATATTAATGCCCCTAACATGGTGAGTAGGTTTTAAAATTTAGAGTAGATGAATTTTAGTACGAGTTCTCTTTCTTTTGGTAGTTCTTATAGTTTTTGGTTAGTGTTACATTTTAGTTTACAGTTGGAAATTAATGTTTTTAATGAACAAATATACTCTTTTACTTGAATGTGGGTTTTTTTTGGGGGTTTTGATATGCTTCTTTTAGTTATTATTAAGTATTAGTTTAAATTCCTGAATGGCGTTTAACGTTGATTTGGCGTCCTTACGATAATGTGGATGCTTTTGCGATGGTTATAAAAAAATGAATCTTCCTCATGAATTAAAATTTTTAGTAGGGACGAAGAAAGTTAGTTACTATTGAATCTTCATTTGTGTTTTGGTGCATGTATAAAGTTGCAAAGCGCGTTTCATGGTCTTCCTTTTGCCATGAATGTCAGAAACTGTAAAGTCAGTTGTGAGCCCGAACTAATTGAGTATTTTGATTGATTAAGGAATAGATATCAGACAACTTGACATATTATAGTGGTTGTATTGTAATCGTTGAAGTAATGTCGGTTGTGAGGGTCACAAATTCCAAACTAATTGGGTTTGGTTTAACTAATGACTAGATATAGATAACTTGTCGTATTGTAGTGGTTATACTGTAATCGTGATTTCTTGTGATGGATGCCATAGTATACATATTGACTCATGGTCAGTGGGATGATTATATCATCTATCATGATAAGACCATACTGTCTTTTCTTATTAGTTGCTGCTAATTTGAGCAGGGAGCACATCCTGTTCGCTCAGTTGAAAGCCCACTATATTCTAGCTCGGTAAAAAACTGCTCCATGAGATCATCAGTTGACTGTCAGCCTTCAGCTCTGAGAGTTGATGAGAATTTATCACCAGCATCACTTGATTCTGTTGCTGCTGAGAGGGATGCGAAGCTTGATAAGTATTCAAGTGCTACTGCCATCAACTCCCCTGAATGCTTGGAGGCAAGACAGGTGAATTCGAGTTTCCTTTCCTAAATGTGCTGAAAGACGATGCTAGTTTGTGAAAGAAGCTTTTCACTGCTGTGCCTCCTTAGTTATCCAAAAGAATTCTTGACATGGAAGTCATTTCAATGCTGACGTTAAAGACCATTAAATTTTAGAACATAATTTAAGATGTTAAGAGACTTTATATGTCACTCCTTTTTTTAGATTTGTGATGTCAGACTACTGAATGCTATTTTTTGTTTTTCTTCGCGTGCTGCATATTGCCCATGGATTGTCTGAATGGTATAAATGAATATTCTGGTTTTTTGCCTCAATGATCAAGAAGCTCAGTATTTCAAATCTCTATCCACATAAATATAATTTCTTTGGAGTATGTTCAACATATGTTGACTATGGATGAAATAATCAAAAAGGAAGAAATTTATAGGATTCTGTAAGCCTTTGACTGTAATGTATTACACATGGGCTTCTTTTGTATTGTTGCGTTTAGTGCTTAAACTTCATTTTCAAGGCATGAGCAAAGACTTGGATTCTGTGCATAATGAATGATTCCTCTCCATCACGTTTGATTCTTGCAGCTTGTGCAAGATGTTCACTGCAGGGAGCATGGAAATGATCTATCTGGAACCTCTTATATCCCTGTTTATGTGAGGCTTGCTGTAAGTGTGCAATTCGTTCCAATTTGCTTTTGAAGCACTATTATAAAATGCTGCTCTCATATTATTTTCTTTCTGTTTGTTCGCTTGATAAGTTTTTTTAGTATGCAAAATAATTTCTTTGCAATCAATTCTTGCAGACTGGCCTGATCAACAATTTTTGCCAGTTGATGGATCCCGAAGGTATTAAAGAGGAATTACAGCATCTGAAGGCTTTACATGTTGATGGCATTGTGGTGGATTGTTGGTGGGGCATTGTTGAAGCATGGGCACCGAAGAAGTATGAATGGGCAGGATACAGGGAAATGTTTAACATTATCCGAGAGTTTAGGATGAAATTGCAGGTAATATGGATTTTGGGTTACATATTTATTTTGTCCCTGCTTTGTGCATTGGTTACCAACTTGAATCTCATCATGATAGTATCGTGGATCTTGAAGACATAAGACTTCCATTTTTTGGTGATATCTTCTCACTTAAATATCATTTGTCATGGTCTTTTTGTATATATGGATCTGACAATGAGGTACTGCTATGTTTACTTTATAAAAAAATATTTTTTTGTTTGAGGAATATTTTAAAGGTATGCTTAAAGCACGTCTCTTTCACAACTTCTATTTGGAAATTATTTTTTAGTCTCTTTTTCCTGAAGGTGATAATGGCATTTCATGAATATGGAGGACATGATTCTGGTGGCATATTCATATCCCTCCCTCAATGGGTTCTGGAGATTGGGAAAAGCAATCAGGACATATTCTTCACAGATCGTGAAGGAAGAAGAAATACTGAGTGCCTTTCATGGGGAATTGACAAAGAACGAGTACTAAGAGGAAGAACTGGCATAGAGGTAATTTGTTATTATCTTATTCACCTTTTCTCCACGAGTGATGGTTCTTAGCCTTTTAAAGCTTCTTAAGACCTTAGTGCTGTGAGTATTGCTGTATTTAACCTTATAATTCACTTCTCGTACTTGCCGTTGTTAGTACTTTGAAGTATTTAATTTGCATCTCATATTTTTTAGGGCTTCATTTTGTTTTCTTCTTGGCTCTGAGAGATTTAGCACTTCTTTGCTTTTGAAATTCAACAACTCAAATAGACCGCCAGGAGTAAAAATGCTTAGCAGATGGTCACAAGACTTATTGGCAGGGTATATATAAAGAAGAAAACAGAAAGGGAATATCAGAAAGCAACAGATGCATGGCGTTAACCTTATAAGGAATTCAGATCAGCTAAAAAGTGCCTTTGACCTGATTGGACGTGCCTCTGGTTTTATTGTTATGAAATTGTGTGCCTTTATGCAGTAGGTACTTGATTACATTTTGCCTAACCAAGAATCACAGTTGGTGTCAGTGTGCTTCTGCACTTCCCTCTCAAATCTAGGATGTCTATTCCCTTGTTTTGATGAACAACTATTAAACCAGGTTTTGAGGTTCATGTTGCAGTGAGGATAGTCATCTTTCATAACCCTTATGGAATAAACCACATTCACTAGGTTCATGTTGCAGTAAGATAGCCATCTCCCATGATTTTGTGCAATTCGGTTCAAGCAAGTAAACTTGGAGAATCTGAAATTGTTAGTCAATTAAGATCAAACCCTGTTCCTAGGTACTTATACTGTTCTTCTTTCAAGACTTCCACGAGAGGCTTTCTTGATATGTGATCTTTTCACCTTTTTCTTTGTGTTATTGGGATATCTGTCAGTAGCTCTGCTCTTCATATTCCTACCGAGCATTCACCATATGATTTTGGCATGATGTCCTCTAGAAAGCAATCATATAGTGTTCCTAGGTACTTATAGTGTTCTTCTTTCAAGACTTCCACGAGAGGCTTTCTTGATATGTGATCTTTTCACCTTTTTCTTTGTGTTATTGGGATATCTGTCAGTAGCTCTGCTCTTCATATTCCTACCGAGCATTCACCATATGATTTTGGCATGATGTCCTCTAGAAAGCAATCATATAGCTTGGTATTGGACCAATTAATATTTTGTATTAGTTTCAGCATTATCCATAATTATCTCTAATTTCAGGTCTACTTTGATTTCATGAGAAGCTTCCGAACTGAGTTCAATGATTTGTTCACTGAAGGCCTCATTTCTGCTGTTGAAATTGGGCTAGGAGCTTCTGGAGAGCTGAAGTACCCTGCCTTTCCGGAAAGGATGGGTTGGAGATATCCTGGTATTGGTGAGTTTCAGGTATCTGGTAAATCTTAGTGTATTCTTACTTTGAAATATCATTTTGGTTGGAGAAATTGATAAAACTGGGGACAGTTTAGGGGCGACAGGATTCGAGTCTTAGTTTAGCACAAGGAAATGTATATTTTTCTCATTAGTTTTGGGAAAGAAAAGTCCATTTATTTCCTAACTCATAATGAGTTAAGTTTGACACATCTCATATAGGAATTTGTATCAGTATTTTCAAGATGCGTTTGTAGGTTGTTCCTGTTGATTGTCTGCAACCTTGCATGCTTTTGTTTAGAAATTTGATCATGCTATTTATCTGTATTCATCCATTTTCATGTTTCTCCAGTGTTATGATAAATATTTGTTGCAAAATCTCGAAAAAGCTGCAAAACTCCGTGGACACTCCTTCTGGGGAAGAGGGCCTGACAATGCCGGTTATTATAATTCTAAGCCACATGAAACTGGATTCTTCTGTGAAAGAGGTGATTTCGACAGCTACTATGGACGCTTCTTCCTGTGGTGGTATACAAAGGTCTTAATAGATCATGCTGATAATGTTCTCTCCCTTGCAAGCCTTGCATTTGAAGATATACAGATAGTCGTCAATGTACTTTTTTCACATTCCCCTGACTTTTTCTCTTATTTATTTATTATCCACCGAGTTTCTATTTGTAGATTCAGATGGAAATTGACAAACTTATGATCTAGATTCCAGCGGTTTATTGGTGGTACAAGACATCAAGCCATGCTGCGGAACTCACTGCAGGCTATTATAACTCTTCTAACCGGGATGGCTATTCTCCGTTGTTTGAAGTGCTGAAAAAGCATGCAGCAAGAATAAAATTTGTCATCTCAGGAATGCAGGCTTCATATCAGGAAATTGATGATGCATTGTCAGACCCTGAAGCCCTGAGTTGGCAGGTTGGTCACCTTTAGGCTATAAATATATATACCATGTCTCAAGGCCCCATGCATCAAGCAGTCTACTTGAATCAAACCTTTGCTAAATAGTATTGTTGCTGGCTAGATGTTTCAGTTATTATTATTAGATTCAGTTAATAAAATTCGAAGTCCACAGGTTCTTAATGCAGCTTGGGACCAAGGGCTTAGTGTTGCCGGTCAGAATGGACAGCCATGTTATGACCGAGAAGGATTCACGAGGCTGGTCGAGACTGCAAGACCAAGAAATAATCCTGATTGCCGTCACTTTTCATTCTTTGTATTTCAACAACCCTCGCCTTTGATCCAAAGAACTATATGCTTCTCAGAAATTGAGTACTTTATTAAAAGCATGCATGGTGAGCTTTCCTAAATTATTCAGGCATTGAAATATGCTAATTTAACAGTTTTTTTATTCATGTCATGTACTAGAACCTCACATTAATCTATCCTCTCTAAGCTACTGTACAAGGAAAGTTTCTCTACATTGTTCATTTATTTTCTTGTGACTTGGTTTCTGGTTTTCTCATTTTCCTAACTGCAGGAGATGTCAGCAACTGAGTATCTTAATTTTTCTTCGAATATTTAACCTTTGGGTACGAGAGATGAAACTTAGGGGCGGAAGGAGAGTTGTGGTGGTGTAAAACCAGCTGCCGGCATCCACATACACAAGTGGATGGGCTGGAAAGAGATGGAATTGATTAAAATTCACTCCTTTTTGTCATCCTCTTTTAACAGTTACTGTCGTCTGTGTTATATTACTGTAAAGTCAGAGTTGTAATTGAAATGGTGTACAATGGTGATTCCATCTTTAACCTTTTAACATTACAAAGACGCATATGTAAATCCTTGCATAGATTCCATATGAACAGCTTTGTGGAGAACCACCATCCATGAGCAAATCTATAGGAAACTGATTTCTTGTCAATGCGGCTCTCTTAGTTCCCATGTTCTTTTATGCTTTTAACACTGGACAAGGTAAATATAGACCCTACTTGAGGAACAAAGTGTCATTTATGCCTTAAATGTATGCATGAAATAACACAGATGCGTTATGAAGGAAACAAGGATATACCAAGTATGGATGAACTTGCCCATGAGAAGGAAACTAATTATTCTGCTGGTCAAAAGTTTGTACCCAAAATATGTCTTAGGGGATTTAAACAGTGGAAAAGGTTGACAGCTATCACAACTTCTCATACATTAAAATTTTTAGAAGATAAAACTGGCGCTACAGGTTTGCAGATGGAAAACTGCATCTTCTCTCAATCCAGCAAATGTTCCAATGGCTTTGAAAATCAAGAGTTGATTACTGGAATCTCTACCCATGATCACAAATAGAGCTGTCTACAAAATTCTGATGAAAAATATGAATGGCTTGGAGTTTCTTCCTTTGCTATCTTTGAGAATCACAGTACTGAGGGAATGCACATTGGCAAGGGCCTTTCCGTACCTAGATTACATTAGAAAGGCATGTATGTTTTAGCAAGAATACTATAAAATATCAGACAATTTATTTACTACACTTACGCCTGGAACTGATCCATGGAAACGCAGAAAGTGTAATCACAAGTGATGCGTGGAGTAACTTATTCTGAAATCCTCAACCTAAATTTGATCTTCAATTTCTTAGGTAGTCAGCTACCAAGTAATCATTAATATTAATGTCGAATGTGCTTTTGAAAGAACTGCTTCACAAGGGATAAATTAAGGGTTTTTCATTTTCTTTAATTCCTCTTTTATTCAGACATGAAGCATGTCTTCCTCTTATACAGTGATTATTGTAAAATCACTCCTGCATGGTATAATGATATGGAATTTGACGTTCAGGATGACTGCTGCGGAGAATTACTTTATCAGAACAACTCTTCTTTCCAGGTTCCGAAAGAAAAGAGGTGCAGACTCAAAATAGAATAGGGTGCTGCAGTCTCCCAATTCCAGTAAACCAGTAAGATACCAGTAGAAGGTTTTCCTGGGAAAACGAAAGTTGTTCTGACAGCAACATATTTTGTGCTGATTGCAATGGACAAGAATCTAAGCTATAATTAGATCGAACAAGTCTAAATACACATACCTTCCGCAATGTGAAGGACACCCTCCTTGAACCCCTACGGATCAGACTGTCGTTCACTTTATCCACCTGGGTCACAGGCAATTTTATCAAGCATTGCTCAAAAGTGAAATCTAAAGGAAGAGTTGCATGACTTGAGATCTCCTACAACTTTGCCTTTGTAGAAAATAAGACGGATTTCCTGGAAACGTGAATAACAAGGCAAAACAGTAGTTGTCTGATGTAGAAGACAAAATTGTACCTTGTGGTGTGGAATGTAATGATGCCATACATATCGAGCCTCTCCAGATAACAGTAGCATTGATCGAGGTGGAAGATAAATAGCTTTCCTAACAAAACTTGAGTTCTTTTCAGAGATCTGTTCCCCTACATCAGAACTTGAGGTCGACTTCTCCTGCCACACAGCAGTTGCATACTTCCTGAATTCCATGATGCAAGGGCCAGCTAGCGAAAGGCTGAAAATTAAATCTTCAAATGCAGAATGGGTGTCAATGTGTGGGGACAAACCGACACCAGGTGGGTACTCATTAACCTGCTTATTTTTTCAGAAAAGGAAGCTCGTTAAGCTTGACGTCTGAAACAATGATTCCATACCAAAACAACAGTTAGATGAGGGAACAGTTTCAGAAAGCAGGATATTAGAACATCAGTCAGTAAACATTTGCAGTCTTCAAAGCATATATTTACTTGCCGTTAGTTGATCCAAAGCTATATCGGCAGAATGATCAAGTGTCTGAAATGTTCTGATCCTTTCAAGTATTGGAGACACAAAGGACGGAAGCTCACCCAAGTAATGATTCGTGTTAACAGTCCTTATCTGCAAGAGGGAGGAGAAAGGAAAATCTCAGGAGGTTAATTTAGTCTTTCTTTGACTTGTTGGTGCTGATAATTGACCAGTGCAAAAACATTAAAATAAAACTAAAAACTGATTGGATCAGTTGTTAATGGTTGAGGATTCATAATCCAGAAGTGTTACAGAAAAAGTTACTTTTTCTCTTCCTTCATCTTTTAAAGGGGAATACGTGATGCATTCAGCATTGCCATAGAATATCATGTGATTCCTTGGAACATGATTTGACATAACCTAGTAACATTATCTTAGCTGATGCCATTGTATTATTATATCTATGACCCCAATTTTCAGGCTCCTATACTGATTGGTCCTGAAAAAAATCTTTGCTCAAAGTTTGCTCTATACATCAATATGATTTTATTCCATTGTTCACACAACATAAACATCTTCAGTTTGAAGTAGGATTTCAGCATAATAACTGCAGATGCCTCATGGAAACTAAATTGGAAATTTTTTAGGTAACTACATGCTATTTGAATCTTTCATCTTCAATTACTCAATCGTGGAAGCATGGAGTCAAAAGATAACAATGTCAAAAAACAAAGAAGATGAAAACTTAAAAGTATGTTCTTCTGTTAAATGACTAGAGATCATATAGAGAGGCCAAACGGCAATTCAAAAGAACTTACATCATAGCAAAACTCATACCCATAATGTTGAACTCTTCTTTTGGCAAGATGTTGCCATGCCCTATCATCCACTGCTGCAAGTAATTCCTGCAAAAGAAAAGAACAAAAAACTTCTAGAGTGATGCGTGAACAACCACAAAACATTACATGGAAAAGCAAATTGATCAGGTGCGAATATATTACTCCAAGATGTGATCCTTAACTTGTTCTTCCTGTGGAGTGACAAAGTCATGCATTAAGTAAAGTCCAGGAATGTCCAAGCCTGAAGCTGATGTTGATACTGGAACTGAGTCAGTGTTATTAACCTAAAAGTATAGAGAACACATTAAGTAAAATGCTGCCTCTTGACTTAAGAAGATGTAAAGTTATCCGACAAGGTTTCAAAGCCCAAAAGAAAAAAGAAAGAAACAATAAGAAAAGGGGGCAATTAAGAGGAAGGTGAGCCTTTAAGTTCCACAAAATCATAAGGAAATATAAAAATTAGAAGGCTCAATAACTAATTTAGGTACACCAAAAATTTCCACAATACAAGGTTTAATTCTCATCACCAAGACTTTCTCAAATACAATTCAAAACACATAAAAGCACTTTTGGTGTAAGCATTTACACTTGACTTAAAAGATGATCAACATAGTCTATGCGAAATAAATTAGACAAAAGACATTACAGCAAATAACAATAGCCTCTCAAGCAGCAAATATTTTAGAAAGCAGCAGCATGTAATAACTCAACCAGAATGAAGCTCATCAGCTCACATGCTGGTGCAAAAACCGTGATGCAGAAGGCCAGGAGCATTGTGGATAAAAAAGTTCATATAAGTGTTGAGAAAGTTAGAAGTGATATGCACATCAAGACATCAAAATTTTGAGGGACTGGAAATCAGTACCTTACCAAGTGATTGTACAGAATACTGAATGTGCAACAAACGACCCCCAAGACTTGAACATGGATGTCTATTCAATGCCTTCATTGCATCTTGTGCACTACTCTTATCATGATATGAGACTATAACACGGGTCCCACTCTCGTCCGCAGCACAGACTCCCTTGACTTCTCCGTATGTACCAAATACAGACGCAATAGTGTCATATGAAAGTCCAACTGCAGGGCCACAGTTAGCCACATAAAGGTGAGGACTGGACTCACCATCCCCTCCCTTGGGACATGTAAATCTTGGCAAACCCATAAATTAAAATCTGTACCTACGGGAAAAATCATTAAAACCCCATTCTGCATAGTATCAGTAAAACACCACCATGAAAGAAAATACAATGAAACTAGTTGATATGGGAACAAGTAGAACAAGGAAAACTTTCTTTCTTAGAAACAAGACGACCTGCAACTAGCTTTCACTAACGTGATTCAAGATTACCAGGACAATTGTAAAGAACCTTCTCCTCCTATAAGTGAACTTAGAGGTTCAACAAAAGGTTCCTGTCGGAAATGAGCTTCAATCTCACTGTGTTTGCATATTTCTGAAACAAGCTAGGCAAGCCTTGCATAGATGAACCCTCGATAAAATGACTTGTATGGATCCAATTGACGTTAAACAAGTTGTGAACAACCTAACCTCAAGTGGGAAGTGCCCAAATCTAGAGTTCTACCAAATTAAAATATAATGGAAACAGCAAAAAGACACACACAAACACACACACACCCTGTCTGTATTCTTTTCCTCTGAAGTTAGTCGTGCAGGTAATTTTAGCAATAACAACTCGTAGTCATGATTCTGGCATATAAAGAAAAAGATTACAAACTTTAAGCACATGCCGCTCAAAACAATTACTATCTTTATTTTCAATACCGAAAAAGTGCAGTTGCTTCAATGCCTTGATAGTAATTCCCGAGAAAAATCCTTTTGAACCCACAACCAACTTCATTCATCTTTTGAATCGATAAACGATCCAAGTAATTAATAAAAAAGCTTGAAACATACATAATGCCCTAGAATTTTTTCTCAAATTCAGCATAAATAGTGAAAGAGAAAATACCTGAGGAAGCAGGGCAGCGGGAGATTTCCGTCTGCAAATACGTAGTATTAAACTGTGGGATGAAGGATTTATTCTTGAAATCATTCTTCAACTAAAGTCGCGTTTACTCCAACTTCCCCCCACGTCTTTAGTATGAATATAACATTCTACGGAAATATAGAGGAAACGAAAGTTGCTAAATGAGAAGAAGCGCTCATGGCGTTTCCACGTTCACCCGTCCCGCGCTCCACATTTACGATGACGCTTTCTGATGAAAAGACGAAACTACCCCTGTCTCTCTTCTTCCACGCTCGAACTCCTCGTCTTTGCTTTCGCAGTTCGCAGAGTAAGCTTTCAATGGCGGGTGCTGCTCTCACTTGCAACACTTTCCCACAGCTCAAAATCCGATACGCATCCTCTAAGAGTTCTTTACACTTTAGCCCTCGCACTTTCCGAACTTACGATAGGCCTCGCCGCTTGACTTCCACGCGCGTGACGATTGATCGCAACTCTGATGTCCAAATCGGTAAACGTGAGGAAAAACCTAGAGGTAGTGGTTACAGCAATGGTAAGATGTACAGAAGGCTTGATTCTTGTTTGGTAATACCTCCAACAGAAGGCAAAAAGCCCAAGGCTTTGATTAAATTCTTGGGCGGCGCTTTCATCGGAGCCGTGCCCGAAGTGACGTATAGGTAGACTGTATGGTATTGTTTTTTGGAAGTTGTAACAATAAGCATGATGGTGCTGAATGCTGAATGTCGTCTGTTTTTCCCTTTTCTTTTCTTTTTTTTTTTTTTTTTGTCTGGACAAAGTTACTTACTCGAGCTGTTGGCGAAAGAAGGGTACTTGATTATATCTGTGCCGTACAATGTGACTTTTGATCATGAACTAGTTACAAGAGAGATATACGAGCGGTTCCATGCTTGTTTGGATTTGATCTTGATGAATGGATTGCCTGAGAATGGAATTTCAGCTGCTGAGATAGCTGACCTACCGTTTTTCTCGATTGGACACAGGTGAATTTATTCAAGACTCCAACTAGTGGTTGTTGTCAAGACATGGTTGTTAAGTTTGATGGAATTGACTTCTTCCAATATGATTTCATGGATTTGTTCTAGAGTATTGGATAATTTTTGAAATTCTATGTTGTCACAGAAAGATCAAAATGTAATCAATGATTATTGGTGGTGGTCAAGCTACCAATTTAGATGTGTGGCTACTTAATACCTCAACCGTATGGCTTCTATGGCACAGATATAAATGATTTGTTTGTGAAAAACTGCCAGCAACATTGAGTTGTATCAGTTCTCTGTTATAAAAGAGCTTAGTCAGGCTTCAGTATAAACTGTTAAATGTGCCATGGTTGCTGCTATTGTTACCGCTGCCTAAATCATATTTGATTGCATTGGTTTGATTCCATACTTCAATGATTTTGCAGCAATGGCGCACTTCTTCAAGTGCTTGTGGGAAGTTATTTCTGTGAGAAGATTCCTAAGGTCCAGTCTGCCTCTTTGTTGTTCCAGCTGGCCATACGTGTGTAGTTTCATGAAATGAGAAATGCGATATTTGACGAGGAATAAAATCTATTTTTTGTTGAAGGCCAATGCAATCATATCATACAACAACAGACCAGCATCAGAAGCAGTACCATACTTCGAGCAGGTGCTGTTTGCTCTATTTTTCTTGATAGTGTTTGGATGATATACTGAAATAATTGCTGATTGGCGGAAAGTATAATATGCCTGTGAAAAAACAAGCTCAGAGTTCGTAATAATTGTTTTAAGTTTTGTACTCTACATAAATACAAAAATATAAAACATTAAGCGCACTCTATTTCATGAAAAAGTTGCCGTTGTAATGAAGGTTTTACTGGGGAAGCCAACTGGATGTTACTTTTTTAAGACAATACTTGTGGCCTTTTCTTGGTACTCGTGTCAGCCTTGCCTAGTTGTGCTCTCGTATCTCTTTTAATGGGTGAATGCATCATATGATGGCACATTGTTGTTTCAAATAATCAAGTACTCAAAGTAGTGCAATACATATAGACAAAATAAGGAGATGGAATTTTATTGACTACGGTACATAGGACTTTTAGGAAGGCCAAAGTAAGTTTTCCTTTTTGTTTCCCAGTTTATTTTGGTGGACTCATGCAGATCCCCTCAGATTCTGATCTGTCTGTTTGTAACACTGCAGTTGGGTCCTCTAGTCAAACAGATGATGCCAGTGATTGAGACATCCCCTATGTATTCAATGGCTCAGAGCATCCCAGGTACATTATGTTAAAAATGCTTCTTGCCACCTTCTTAATGTATTCTAGAAACTTTGCTTTAATAGAAGATCATATCTCGGTTCTCTTACAGACTTTGCTTCACTTTCTGGCTACTATGTGCATGGTAGTAAGTAATCACCAGAAATATTCTCTTCGTAAATGTAATCCTAGAATCGATTTGTGAAATCCTAGTTTTCTCAAAAGGATATTTCTGTTCTGTTGAAGGCATAGCCGAGACTTAGAAATCCTGTTTGATTGTGGAAACCACGAACTAGGTCTGTCTGAGTAATAGGTTATCTTGTATCTTGAGAAGTGGATAATGGTCTTGTTTTTGTCATTTTATATGATACTTCAGTAATTTTGCAAATGTGTAAATTAAGGAGATGGATTGAAGACACTAATAGACATTGCTGAAAGAGTTCTTCCAGACTATGATCCAGAAGCTACTGTGTCTTTGACCAAGTTTGTTGATCAGTTGCCCTCAGTATTTAACCAGGTATATGCAGCCACATAGTATTTTACAACCTGAGGTCAGTGACTTATTTGCGGACATATTACATTCACCCCTCTCATGCTTGAAATTACTAATTTTCCATATGCTTTTTCATTTGTGCTTCACATAAACTCTCATTTCTGTCCAATGCCTTAACAGATTTTCCAACATAAAGTTCTGAACTTATTTAAGGTTATCTGATCTTATAAATTATTTAGGTTGCACAAGGGATTTCTGAGTTCAAGCCAACACCTGCAGAGAATCTTGACTGTTTTAAGAAGTTGTATAACATTCAGCACACGTTACTGGTACTTAAGTACTATGAATCTTTAGGTCTTGAGCAAAATGGAGTCTTATAGAAACTTGTTTAGTCTGCCAATTTTTGTCTCAGGTTAAATTTGACTTTGACACAATTGATGAGACGGATCTCCTTGAAGAGACGCTGAAGCCTCGTGTTGAATCTTTTTGCGGAAAACTTGAGAAAGTTGTTTTACGCGGTAACCATATAACACCATGCATACAGGTAATATTATAGGTTAATGATGAGTTTTGTTTGAATGGTAAAGATTGAAAGTATGAGAGTAATCATGGATGAGAGAGTTCACCACTTCTATACCTATTAAGCAAATATAGAGAGAGTTACTTTCTTCTGTCTCGAACTCTTAAGGCTGTAAATCTTGTGAGAAACAAAGGTGTCCATTGTAATCGGCTCAAGTACAGACTTTATGCAGAGTAGACAGAAATTTTTATAGGTCACTCTTTGCAAATGCATATGCTTTTCCTCCAAATTGTTAACTCCAAAATGTATATACCTTGAACGTCCATCTAAACTCCCTGAACCTACACAGAATCACAGGCAAGCTCAAACCATGGGATGGTAAACTAAGATAGAGATAATATAAATGAATATATGGTTGCTCTGTTTCATCAGGAACCAAGGTGGCAAGTAGGACCGGTGTACACACCTGCAGATGCTATTGCTCAAGGACTTAAAGCCATTTCCCTATATGAAACGAGAGTCCTATCAAGAACCATCTGTAACTGGTTTGGCAGCCTTGAATCATAATCTACTGTAAAGGTAGGGTTGAGCTTTTGTTTTCTTTACAAATCTCCCAATCACTTTCTGTTTATTCTTTATATGAATTAAGTGATTGGAAACATGTTAATCCTCTCAAAATATTAGATAATAAGAAAGAAAAGAAAATGACGTGCCTCATACTTGTAACGAGAAGGGCTGCTATCATGTATTATTGTTACACTATATAATCATTCTGATGTGGATATTTAATGCCTTATACTTCACTTTGTCTTGGATTTGATCAACAATAGGTAATTATGCATTCAACTGTGTGCTTTAAAATTATTCATTCATAGTGTGACCAAAATTATGTAGACGAACCCGATTGACCAACATGTTGTCTCTTGCATTCTTATTATTCTCAGAATGTATTTAGACAATGATAGTTTTGTACATTCTTCTGAAAATCCAGATAATATTTGTCTACTATAAAATCTACACTGCTTGCATGAAAAATAAGTCTATGATACTTGGACAATATTGAAAACTATTTAGAGTTTAGAAGGAACCATGATGGGACTCAGAGAACTTGAATTTTTCATTAGATCGCAGAGCAATATCCTAAGCTCATCCTCGAACCTCTCCATTACTGCAACAGGCAAGGTCATTGGCACCACCATCACATCCTCCCCTTTCTGATTGCGCTGATGAGCATAAACAATATAGTGGAAGGTGCCACCATACATTGTTCCTCCATATATTGGATTTCCCCAACCAAAATCAACCTCATCAAATCCAACTTTAGATGTATCTGATACAATAAAATTCCATGGACTTGTGAGTTTAGGTCTTTCTTTTGTAGCAATAAAGTCTATTGTTGATCTTGAATATTCTGGGGTGGCTTGTCTCCTAGCTTCTTTCACTAGCTTTATTGCATAACTTAATGGACTTTCACATAGTATTTTTGCCTTGGAGACTTTTGCTGGACAGATTATTGCATTACCATAGTAACCCGAAGGTAAGTCTAGGCAATTTTTACCGCGCACATTAACCATGCACATGATTCGCACGTCATCATCAGGGTCAAATTGTATGGCCCTTGTGTGTGATCTCCACAGACACGCTGTGATTAAATCAAATCTGGAGGTTGAATGAAGTTCTGCAGGGAGATTTTTCCGAATAGCTTTGATTTCTTTGGGGCCAAAAGAAAAGCTTCGTCTTACTAGGTTCTTGTCATTTAAACTAGATGGAATGATGCTTTTTCCCTCTTCTTCGTATTCAGGATGTGTATGGGTGACATGCAGTGGATGTCTAGCAGTTAAGAGCTCCCTTTTCCATACAGGTAGTATGGACGGAGTTGGTGCACCTTTCGCCATCTCGCTCATGGTAGTCACAAACTGAAGTGAGCCAAGTGCATCGCTTATCACGTGGTTGAAGCGAATGGCTAAGACAAATCCTCCACACTTAAATCGAGTTACCTGAACTCGACAAGAACCATTAGAACTAGCACCTTTCTGAGAAATAAAAGCCTAATAGCAGGAAAAAGGAGGAGAAGCAGAAGAAGAAGATTAAGAGTGTATATAATGTATTTGTCCTTCAAACTTGAAGAAAGACCTGAGTTTTAGGGCTCCATGTGTCTAGAATCTTAAAAAGTCAGGGATTTTGTAACAATAGTTTAACACAGACTATTAGTACTGTCCTAAGTGCATGCAGGGAGAAGTTCTGTGCATAGAATTCTAGTATATTTTACCTGAACCAACATCAATGGACAGCCAAGCATCCCATCAGAGCCTGGGACATCAGAGACAAGCAATTCCGGGTACCGGCAAGGTGGCTGAACTGTGTCACCGAGCTGGACAATGCTGACACTAGCATCAGCCTCCACGAAGACCACCCCTTCTGCCGTGCAATCCACCATAAACTTGTTATCAGGCCCTTCAATAAGCCTACCTGCATAAGGGTAGTAATACACAAGTGTTTTTGCAAGTGCTTCTCTTATGATCTTGACAGGATTCAGTCCTTCCATAGAAGGTTTGCTCTTGTAGAACATGATCATGGGATAGTGACACCTTAGGGTTTCTTGATCATCTAAAGTAGATAATGCTTTGATTTCATGAGGAGTGGGTTGGGCAGGGACAATGAGTTCTGGTTCTTTGGGAGTTACCATGAAAGTGAATGCCATCATTTTCAGGCAATCTTGTGTTTGAAAAGGAGAATTGGTAGGTTGTTTCAAGCAAGTTAGGGCTGGTGGATTTGTGTTTGTGCGTCTGCAAATTAAGAAGCATCCCCATGACCAGTGTGTCTATAAATAATGTCAATTTTCCATAGTAAAAGTGGCTGGTTTAGGAGGGTGTTTAGGAGAAGTGTTTTATAAGCTTTAAAAATAAGATGTTACGAGCTTACAAGCTCTTCAACTTTTAAGACTGCAACTTTGGGGTTATGACTTTCTCTCTATATGATGAAATTGTTAGTATGCAAATTTATTACGCTATGTCTACATTACGAATAGTGCTGAGACTTTTTGACTTTTCCCTTATACATATAGAGAAAAAAGATATACGTATTCGTTGCTGTTTATCTATATATAGGGAAATATGAAATGCGTCCGTGTCTAGTAGTTCATTTTGGCCTAGCAGTTTGGTATATTCGTGTCACTGCAAAAATGAAGTTTGACACCTAGTTTAACTCATTAAACACGACTATTTGTCTAATAGTTAGACATGCACCAACCTTTTCATTTTCAGCTGTGCCAATACTAAATATGTTGTTTAATTATCACTACAATATCTATGTATAATAAAATAAAAATATTCATGTTACTTGAATAACCTCTTTGAATTTTGTATTTCCATAAGTATTAAATGTGTATTATTATTTTTATTTATCCAAAAAAATTACTGGATTTATTGGATAACTTAGTTAATAATCCAATTTAAATTTTATTTTGATGTAAAATAATACTGATGTTTTTGCCACTTGAAAAATAATTTTTGTTTTCTATTTACATTTTGATATGTGTAACATTAATTATCTTTATTCAGAAGATTTACTCATTTTTCTAGATAAATTTAGTTAGTAAAATAATCTAAATTAATTTTTATGTTGATTATACTTGTGTGTTTTTTGTACTTATTTATTGCTTAGTGTTCAAATCTAAATAATTTATAATTTTATTTAGTGTAAATTACAATAGATTTCTCTGAGATTTGCCATAATTACAAAATATATTTTCATTATTTGAAAAATTACAAATAGATCTTCTAATTAGCTGTTGTAAAGAGGTATTTGTAATTCTAGAAGAGTATTTATAATTTTTTAAACAACGAGAAGGTATTTATAATTATGATAAAATTCTGAGGAGTTGGTTGTAATTTATTGTTTTATTTTATTCATTTTACTGGAAATACAATATTTACCGTGGCTTAATTTAATGGTGGTGAGATGACAGCCTAAAATTAATTTAATGGCTTAATTTAAACACGAGGCACTAGGGATTTATTAGTTGCGGATAGTGGGTGAGATGACAGCCTAAGGATTTATAAATAAATCACGTTAATAATGACGCTTAATTTAATGATGTTGATTAATTAAAACATTTTATAAGTTTCTACATCTTGTAAGATGTTTCAAGAGCTTATAAAATATTGAATTTTATTTTAAAAATAAGCTCTCAAACCGTTTAGATAAAATAAAATGTTAAAACTTATAAAATATTCTTACCACTTATAAAATGCTAAGGTATTTGGTTTATAAGGTCTTTTGTTGGTAAAATTATTAAAAATGACATAATACTGTTAAAATCAAAATAAGTTGTTATTTCTTGACATATTTTGTATTTAAGTATTTTTAAAATACTTTCATAAAATAGTTCATGTTAGTTTAACTCAAATAAAAATGAATTATAACTTTATTTTTTGCTAGTCAAATATTAATATAGATATATAATTAATAATTTTTTTATCAATGGCTACTTCAAATGGTATAATATCTTAAATTTATATTTTTCCAATAAATATAACACCAATAATAACTTTTTTATGTTTAATTGTAATAATTTATTATTAATAATAAAGTATTTTTTTTCAAATGCAAAAAAAAAAAAATTAAATAGCAATAAAAAATTTTAAAATGAGAGGAGAGAGAAAGAGAGAGAGGGAGTATGTAGGTGTGGGTGCGGATGTGTGTGTGTGGGAATAAAGATACTTCTTGTCCTGCTGTATATTAATATCACAGAGCTTATAAGAAATTTTGATAAAAATTAATTTTATTTAAAGAACTCATTAAATTATTTTATTTTGAAATTTTATAAATTTTTTACAAAAAATTGCTAAATGTTTTTTAAAATATTATAAAGAGCTTATAAATTTAGTCAGCGGAAGAAGCTAGTATGGATAACAACAAATTACATTAACTCTTGCTCACCAGCGCCATTAGCTTGTCATTAACTCTTGCTCACCTGTCATTATGTTCATCCTCCCCAACCACCTCTTTTAGCTCATGCCTATTTTTTTTCGATAAATGTAATTTTCATAAATAGAAAAAAATAGGCCATGTTTACTTTCTCGCATAGGATTAGGACAGGATAAAGTTTGCACTAGCTATTGCATGAAATGCGATGTTTAAAATAGTTTGTTGTTTACAAACATTCAGTAATAAGAGTCTAGATAATAGGTTTTACTTGTTTAATTTTGTTGACTATGTCACTGTTAGTGTAATGACTATTTTGCCTTAGTATACGACGAAACATCTTATTACATCCTGTTTTTGTTTTATATATATATTTGGTGTAGTTATATATGAATTTTTATCCAGATTTTTTTTTAATATTGATACATTTGGTGAATTTTTAGACAAATGGAGGAATTTATTTATTAGACGGAAGCAAACCTTCGAGATACTAGAAGTAATTTTTCAAATGACAGAGAGTTTACATGTAATTATACGGACCTTAGAAAGAGGAATGTAATTATCCTTTATATTCGCACACCTAAAGTTTAATACAGAAATATTGAATTTTTCAAGTTTTTTTATAAATAAAAAAATGTATTTTAACTTTAATATGTTTAATAAATATAAATTCAGATTAACTAGTACATATTGCAGAAATGAGACTTGATCCGATTGGGCAATCTTGGGCGATAATATCGAAACACAATAAATTTTCTAGTTCATGAAATAATATGATATATATATATGTCCTAATTAGGCTCATTATAATTTATCATATGACTATATTTAATTTTATACTTTGGCATTTGAATTTATTCATAATTTGTCTCAACTTAACGAAATTTGAAGTTTGTCATATATGACCAATTTTTTATTGATTTTTCTATTGAAAAAATACCACCTGCAATGTACATATGATATTTAAGGAATGATGTAAATTTTTCACATGTATACTGCATTTGATATTTTCCCAATAGAAAAATCAACAACAAAAAAAACAATTATATTACATAGCACAAATTTCGCAAAATAAAGTTGATTAAAAAAAATAAAAAAATTTGAAGGCAAAACGTACCCTTATAATTTGGACATATGATAGAAACTAAGGCCACTGGAATGGAGAAGACAATGAAAGAGATCCTCATTGAATGTAGTGATATATGAGCATCATTTTGGTTCAACAAGAGAAAGATGGCATCATCTGCTGCATTATTATATACAAAAAGGGTAGAAGATTATCAAGGAGAATTTTGAGCAGAAACGCTGTGGCAAGCCTCTCTGCCTATGCACCACACTCGGCTCCGGCTAGGCGTTGCGCTAACTGAGCTAATCTTGGCTTCCTCGTAATGAGCTTCAACTTCTGAAGCATTGAAAGATTTTCCACTTGCACTATTCAACTGATGAATGAGGGAGTGCCTCACCCGATCAAGCATTGGACTATCTGATATTCCGGGGATTCTTGCTCCAACTAGATGTGACATTGCCACCGGTGAATTGGGATTGCTCATTACGTCTTCTTGCAGAATGTCGCCTATCCGGGACAGAATGCTGAATGCCAAGTTGGCCAGAACTCGGGAGTAGGCTTCAAGAATTGCGTGCCCCACATCCTAGGGTTTTAATGGATTAATCGATAGTAGACACAGTTTTTGCTCTTAAAATTTGAGACTTTGAGGATGAGGATTTCTTTACTTACCTTGCCATACTGGATTTTTGTCACGTCAAGGAACGTCTGTGGAAGATTTGGATATTTATTCTTGAGCTGTTTTAGAAGTACTTCGGCTTGGTACACTAATGACTCCGTCTTATCCAGCTCTGACAATGGATCTTTCATGAAAGACCATGATGTTCGAACTGGAGACTTGCCATTGTTTTGTTCTGTGATTTTCTCTTTCCATGCGAATACAGCTGCTTCCACTCTATTAATGGCTTCAAGAGCACTATGTTCAGATTTAAGATTTAGATAGGCGATCATTTCCTCAGCCGACATAGACTCTGCCGTCAATATTTTGTATAGTTCCTCCCCAAGGCTTGCCTTTCCGGACTGAAGCAAAGGACAAGGAATTAACTCAACAATTTCAACAAACAAATCAAATTGGTGTTTTTGAAGACTAAAGAAAAAGGTGCTCAAATTGGTTTGAAGATGAGCGTTTCCAGGGCCTTGGATGGTTAAGATAAGAGAGACCTCATTTAC
>NC_026150.1:18826353-18880157 GCF_000512975.1 Sesamum indicum
GGGGACAGGAATCGGCATTTCAACTAAGACATTTTCGTTGATCGATTTGGCAGCTTTGAATACTTGATAGATCAATTTACCCTGATGTAACAATCTCTTTCTCTCTATGTCTGAGAGTCCAACAGGAGGTACCCGGGGGGAAGGAAGCCACCACCGTTTGCTTAGTCCAGCACTCCTGCTTCTTCCTTCTGCTCGGCTACCCACTTCCGCATACCAGAATTCAGTATCAACCATTGAATCAAGTGTTTCCTGTAAGTTCCAGAAAACAAAGAGGTGAAGTTCATACCGTTGAACAGGTGAAAATTTTAAACTGTTTTCCAAGTGGAGAGACCACCTACAATAAGCATGGAATCCAATTTCCGCAGAGCTGGAAGATTCATGTGGACGTCTGCTCGAGCTTTGGGGGTCATTATCTACACACCAAATTGAGTATTATTGTTAATCGTTGTCAGCATTGGACTTGCGGATGGTTTTGAAATAAAGGGTACCTCTAATGTCCGCCCGTTTGTGCCGTTTTGTTTGGCTGGAACCAGCTCAACCATATGGTTAGTTGGGGAGAGCAGCCAATCCATTTCTCTTTGCCACTTGATCTTTCGTTCCTCTGGCAACGGCTCCAACTTCCAGAGCTCACCAAAAACAGAAGCTGCAATCCACCAATATGCTTCCTTGCTCAGAAGATTGACATTATGAAAATGTTACATAATGACTTCTTGGGGGACTAAGTCACTAAGGTGCAGCTTACCTGCTAGATTCGAAATGGCATTAGACAGTGCTAATGCAGTGGAAACCCCCTTGGTACCTCCTGTAATATCCTCCCCGAGCAGCAACTTAGCAAATTTTTCTTTCATCCCTTCGACATCGGAAAGCCGGCTTCCATCATCTAGTTTTTCTTTTACATTGTAGCGTCGTGGGGTGGCTGGTGAGTTCCATTCATCCTGACACTGATCATCTTTCTTCATTATCGTCCATAGGGAGGAGAACGACCCAAAAGCATTTGTGCTGGAAGAGCAGCTGGAATCATCCTCATCAAAGGAATCTGTTACACACCCCTCTCCTCTACTAGTGCCACTTTCATTATCAAAAGAATGGCCGTTGAGAATGCAGCTCTCCAGGCCATTGTACGTCATTATTCCTGAGCGTTCAAATTTCAGGTTAGTTTGTTCATCAGATAGGAGACGAAGGAATTGTAAAAAATACCAGGTAATTTACTCCGAGTTAAATCCTTAGTTATCTACTAGAGATTAAAAAAAATGGTGAATCTCTGTGATAGCTGTGTAGATCTAACACTAATATAAAAAAAAAAAAAAAAAAAAAAAGGTCCGCAAGTTTACCAGAGTTTATTCTCATACGAGGTTTCTAATAGGACGTAAGGTGAAATACGAAAAATTACAATGTCCAACTGCTGACGTGCTTACTCTTAACTATTCAATATTTCACACTTAGTGCATATAAGAAAATCCAGTGAGATACATCTTGGCCAACTAGTTTCTTTGACACACAAAGAAGCAACAGATGAGAACAGAATCATAGTACATGTCAATTTTTGTCTTCATTCCTATAAATTTTAGCACATTCACATGCAAACGCTGTGTCGTTACCCAAAGCTTTTGACTTATCAAGTCGTGCAAATCTCTAACATCTCTCTCTCTCGGTTGGTTCTGCACATGCATCAACTAGCACAGCACCCGTTATAATCAAACTCCACCAACTGAATCAACCACGAAACGAGTACAATCGAAGGTCCACCAATCTCACCCCCACCATTCATTTTACCTTAACCGAAAAAAATCTCCATAATTACTCTTGCAGTATAAGACGTATAATTTAAGAAAATACTCGCCAATCACGGACAGTTCTTTTCATGTTCTTGTCCCGTTCTTTTACAGAATGAAGAACCCAACTTTTAACCAAACGTGAAGGGATATATCTCACTAGATGACATTGTTTATTCATGTGCAGACTTAAAAGTCAAAACCCGAAATAGCTTAAAATACAAGAGGTGAGGAGTAGATGCCGAAAGGAGATGAATTCCTACAGAAGATGCAGATCCAAATGAAAACCATACAAATTTTAAAGAAGAAATGTCAGAGACAACGACTTTCTCTTGTCTCCACATGAAACGGGTTTTAATTAAAATAGCACTTATAAAGGTCCACCAATTATTATATCAAACCATAGCCATCACATACTGCTATTCATAAATCCCCATCACTTTACAATAAAGAAAAAGACTTTTCTCTATGCTCTCTTCATGAGAAAAGCAAAAAATGTAAGTCCAAAAAATTTGAAATTGCTGGGGCCACAAAAATTGACAAGCATGTCCAATAATAGACCATTCTCAACTTAATTGAGAACTGCAAGAAAATTCTTTCATCAGTAAATTCAGGTTGGTGTAATGTAAGAAGGGCCATAGAACTACTTCTTGCAGAGTGAAATAAATGTAAGTAAATGTTGTGACCCCCCACATGGGCAAATATGCAGACTGTTCAACAGATAAAGAGAGTGGACCATTTGGGTAGGGGGCTTTTACAATTGGCATCCAAGATTTTGCCTCATTTAAGGGGATTTAAGCCTCTTATTAATTTTCTTTTGCAATGTAGAACTCTGATGGAGAATCCATGTGGTAGGTAATTAGGTACTTCACCGACGATGATGAACAGGTGAGCAGTCCATGGTTTGTAAACTCCACATGACTTTAAATTCAAAATAAAAAGATGGCCCACGTTTCGCAACAAGTCTTACATGTAAATATCAAACAGTTCGCATCACACGAACGAAGGATGCAATGTGAGTCATACACCACAAGTTTACAATCTAGTCAGGTTACGCGTTGTTTAAAACAAGAATGTAGAGCATAAATCACGCAACTTACCAACATAAATACAAAAATACTTTTAGTGTGTGATAAAATCTCCCCTATAACACAGTACAACTATCCTAAGTGGATTATTATTATTATTACTACTGCTGCTGCTGCATAAAGATCATGGTTGAGAAAGAACTTACTCTCTTGTTCATCAAAGTCGATGCTCACTTCCCTCATGTCCCTCGTGCAACAAGCTAATCTTCTCCTCATGATCATCTTTGTGTTACTATTTTATTAATGATATAATAAATCAAATTCTAGAGACAACCCTCCTGCAAGAAAAGGAAAATACAATCAAATTCAAATTCAAATAATAAATCATGGCTGATTCTACACATGAAATGTCACAAGCCCCAAAAGGAAGAGAAATCAGCTATCATAAATGTAGGAACAATAGTAATCCAGCACATGACATGTCATTACAGAAAATGCAGACATTGTATATTTACTTAGTTTCCAAAGTAGCTTAGTATATAGGATTCAATCATAAATTCTTGGACAAAGACTAGAAACCAACCAGATCAAAAGTCTCGATGAGCCACCCCTTTTACACACATCTACAAATCAAGTGGCTTAAATAGTGTGAAAGCCAGAAAATCATGGGATGGAAATTACAAAGTTGAGTACCAAAACAAGACGACTTCTCCCTCTCAAAAAATAAATAAACAAATAAGACTTCTCATGGAATAAAATTTAAACAAAAAAAAAAGGAACATTATGGGAACACCAAGATTAGCGGTGGCTTGTCCCCTTTTAGAGCCGTAACGTCTCTCTATAGGGTCCAAGTTTCTAAACCAGAGCTCCAAATATATTAAATAATAAATAAATAAATCAAATCTAGTTTAGATGTATGGACAAAAAAAATAGAAAAAAAAGTAAGGAAAAAAAAACTCACCTTACTTCCAACAAAATCCAAATGCCATTTTACAAGTTGAATCAGGGCTCAAAAAATAGTGGAAAAATGGAGTTCAAGGAAATCAGTGAGAGTGCAGAAAGTTGCAGATGCATGCCTAGTATAAATAAAAAAGAGCTTATGATGGTGTGATAGAATCGTGCAAGAAAAAGAAGAGATCAACAGAACCTTTGACGTAATGGAGCAAGCTTTTCTCAGGGAACGAGTCAAAAAGAGGGTATTTTTCTAGTTTGTCAGCCTCTGCATAAACCTGTCCTTTGACTGTGCATGAAATGCGCTGGAAGAAATACACACACTATGTGTGTGAACTGTGAAGTGTGGGATCATGAAAGAAACACTGAAGGGAAGAAAGAAACTCATTTTACATTTGAAGGGTAGAGAAAAAAATGAATCATCATCACACATAAAGAGTGTGAGCACATTAATAGAGTAAAGATTGAATCTTTTTACCAAAATCTTGAATTTTCACCCACCACCAAGAAACCCATGAAAGGAGAACAGAAACGGGACATCAAGGAAAAAGAAAACATGCAAGAAATGAAACCAAGAATGAGAACAAGGGCATACCTTCTTTTTCTTTTCCTGATCAGAACAAGTGGAGCAGCACAACGATCCTCCTATTACTTGATGAACATTACAGCAAAAGGGTTCCAAGAAAAGCTGTGCTTCCGATTAAATGCGGAGAGAAGAGAGGGGAAAATGAAATCTGAACAATGAAGTAGTGAAGAGAAAGGTCAAAAACAGGGGCAGTATGAAATATTAATGGCAGTAATGTGGCAGTGTCAGAATCCACAGACTAAAGGAAAAGAGAACAGAACGCAATCATACTTGTGGGGATTGGTGGATTGCAAGAATACAGAATATTGGAGTCTGAGGGCATTCATTTATATCATAAAAATACATATATATATATACACACCCACGCATACACAGTAGTTTTTGTGTGTGTTCTTGAAGGGAGGGTAGTTGGGGGGTGGGGTGCGGTTATGGAGCGTGGTGAGTGAGACAGAAAAGAGTGGGATTGGAAGGTGAAGTGAAGGAAAATCTTGATTTGAGGAGTGGGGTTTGTCCAAAAGAAAGTGTAGTTAATTGTGGTTCCATCAAAAGACTAAAAACCAGATTAGTTTCTTCCTTCCTTAATTATTGTGATTATTTGTACAGCGGGTTGTTTTACTACATCTACTGTTCTAAGTCTAGGTAGGAAGTCATTAAGTATGAGATTAGAGTTAATTAAATTTGGAGTAATTCAGAGTGTTGGGATTGGTTGAGTATGTTTTACCATTCAATACGCTTTAACTCTATGAGCAATTTGAATTTGATTAGGGACCTACTTTGGAGCGCTCATGTCCCCTTTTCTGTTTTTACTTGTTATAAACTCACTCATTCTTTCCTTAGTTTTTTATGCTCAAAAATAAATTCACCCATTTCATTATCATCATTTCAAATTAATCTGTAACACCAAATTATTTAAACAAATGCAAATTTAAGAGTGTATTTGGATTGATAAATTTAGATTTTAAACGAGAATTTGAAAAGAATTTAAGATCCATCCATATTTATTAAAACATAGTTCAAAATTAAGATTGAAGGATTTCATATCCTTTAAATTTGAAATTATCCAAATATATTCAAAATATTTGTTATTAAGGATTTTTGAATTCATGATTTCAAATCCTTCAATCCAAATGTAATCTAAGATCATTGTTTAAAATTCATCGATCCAAACACAATGTTACATAAGTTATTTCAAGTCATATATCTAATTCAAGTTAAAACTATTATCCAAACAATGAGTCCAACACCATATGTATATGTATATATATATATTTAAATTGGAGCGCCTTAACAATAATTGGGAATTTCTTAAAAGGAAGAATTCATGGGACTTTATTCACTAGAAATGATATAAAATAATTAGGTTTAGGTGTTTGAGCTTTTCAAAATTAAACCTTTTTACTTTCACACTTTGAGAATAAAAAATTGGGTTTTATTTCATCTCTAGAAAGCTAATTTAACAACTTTTGGCACAACCCTAAAATATTGCACTTGGGCCTAAATGATGTGTTAAAACTTTATTTTGGCTACTTTTTCAAAACACTTTGTTGACATTCTAATAGAAAAGAATTCAAGTTGACCTTTTGCTTTAGCAAATCTTGGGATTTGGAATTCCATTACCCCATTTCAATAATATTATTCTATGATTTATGAAACCCCAAATCACAACAATTTTAATATTTGAATGGATAGTAAAATATTCTTTGTTTTGTCTACAAATGATTAACTATTTATGTATTTCATTACTTATGATGTACTGACAAATAAAAATATGTAATCTTTCCACTACTCATATTTTTCTACTGAATTATTTAATTTTATTTTAGACAAACAATACTAATAATATGATCAATAATTACAAATATATATATTATTATAAAAATAATTTTATACTCGTAGAATTGTGGGATTCGAATATATGATTTCTTTAATTATCAGAGATTTACAACTTCAATTTGCTAACTTTTTTCTACTTGTTCTTTTTTTTTTTTTGCTATTACGAAACGATAAAACAAAATTATCACAATCCCACACAAAAGATTGTATCTCAACTAATTGAAAAATAAAGTTATAAAATATTGCCAAACAATAATAAACCACAACTAAATTTAAATTCATGAAACGTTTTGACAAAAATTCAAACTCGTATTCATTCGGCTAAGATTTGATTGGCCTATTATTGTCAGGCTTAAATGTTGAGAGTTGAGTGGGCAGGATAGGATTCCCTCCACTTTCTGATGATCAAAAACCGGGTGGGCCACATGCGCGCCAGGAAATGGGCCAATCATACTCACGACGTGTCACTATTGGGCTTTCAAACTTTTGGGGGCTGTTGACCTTTCCTAGTGACCCGAATTTGAATTCTATATGCCCTCATCAATAGTTATTATTAAAAATAAATTAATATTCATAGACCAATAAAATTTAAACATATAACTCTTACTTTTGTCAATTAAAATAGGTTTCATTAGACTATAATGTAGAGTTCAATTTTATTTTTGTTTAAAATTGAATGAAAAAATGAATATATAAGACAAAAAATATATATATAACTTATTTTTATTTACTCTATTATCCATATACATAATTGTTTCAATTTTTTTCTCATTCCTGCAAATAATATAGGTACATAATCTTGAAAAAAAGATAATTAAATCATAAAAAAAATGCTTATATTTAAATTTAATTTCTTTATGTGAGGACGTTGGTAGTTATTCCTATTCTATTTAAATTAAATAGTATAGTAAAGATGAACAACACTCATTATTATTAATAAAAATATTCATTTTCTTGTTTGATAAATATTCTTATTAATAAAATTTTTATATACTTAAAATTATATTAGTATAATATTAATTTATTTATTTTTAAATAAAAAATAAAAAATTATAAAAATTATTTTTTTTTCTCAATCTATTTTTCATCGTACTAAACAGATACACTCATTTCAATCATACCAAATAATTGAAAAAAAAATTAATTCTTCCCCTTCCGTCTTTCTGATTTTCTTTCTCTTTCTTCTTATTTGAACCAAATAAAATCTGAATTTAAGATTGAATGAGCGTGAATACTTACTTTTGTAGGGAGGCAGACTGGATTAGCGGAAAGACTCAAAGTTCGCTACTTTGGGCTTCCACTGGATCACTGTATCCTAAAAAATATGATAAAGTAGGCTTCGTGAAGTGTTATCAGCTGTCAAGAAAGAACCCTATTCCTTTAACATCGCCAGGCGATTTTACCAACAAACCATGTGTATTAAGTTGAGTTGGGGTGTATGTATATACTGTCCATTTTGACTATTGACTTGTTTACTTCAAAAATATCAAGTTCGAAATACATGGATTGGGCTTAATATGTAGTGGGATTAATGTCAGATTGTAATTAGGTCTTATGTCTGGATCTTCTAACTAAAATTGCCCAAATTATCTCCCAAGTCTAACTAAACTTCAAGAATCTGTAAGCCTTTAATTTAATGTGAACTGATATGTGTTTGACCAAAGCAAAGACTTCGATATTTGTGCCAATTTTTAGTCCATCAAAATACACATTAGACTAACTTATCAATAATAAAGTCTGTCATCCTAAGAAAAAAATAATAATTAAATTTATCTAATCATCACATGTCTTAATCGCATTTATCTATCATACATTAAATTTCATCCCACAATATATACAGGAATAACACTTTAACTAAATAAAACTATAATATCTCAGATATAATAAACCCTGAATTCAACAGTGTGACCATCAACATGTCAGCTTAAATCTCGATCTGAATCTCATTCTTTAAAAGCACTTGATGGTCATAGCTCACGGCTATGTCTGTAAATATGGATTCAAGATTCAGTTGCACTGTGCCCCACTGGTGGACGGAACCTTATACTCTGCTGCTTTTTCGGAGGGAGAAAGAAGCTCCACAATAAGGTGCAATCGTTTTGCCTTTTCATCATTCTCTTGGGCACATCATCCAACCAAGTCGAAAGAGAGGCTGTAAAACAAGCCGTTTCGCTCCCAAAATCCACAATGTGAAAGCCACTTGGTGTTAGCAATTGGGATAATCCTTGGCCCTGTGTACGCAGATTGGCGCTCCGGACTAAAAAGATCCTTGTACGAAGTATTTAAAGACCAAATTTGAATATTTGTCCTGGCCTTTAATACACTGATTTGGTGCACATGTGATGCAAAAATGCCGCAGAAGATATTAAGGCACTATTCGAACAGTTAAAGATGGACAAGACATGCATGAATAGCGCCTGCAGCAAACTATGTCGAACAGATTATACATTACAGATACTTACAGGTCTAACAGAGACTATGCAGGTGGGCCTATAATTATCTCTTCGAGTTCTACACAGCTAATAATCAGATGCTAACTGGTAGAACACAGACTATACAAACCAAAAGATTATACAGGTGGATAAAAAATAATAGCTTTCCTCAGTTCACGCACAGTTCTATACGGCCAACGACTGAAAGCTGCTTGTAAATTGTATTCTCTTTTGTTATAAACTGGCAATAACAACAAACGTTCTTTTCGATGCGGAACTAGCTGGCATATAAGCCTGCAGGATGGCTCTTGGCAAAGCCTGACAAGAAAATGAGTATTTCTTTACAGTTACACGATACTCCCTCATGTAGGGCTCAAACTTCTGTTCATCAATTTTGCTGCTTCCCACTGAGCCGACGTACGAATGGGTAACAGAAACAATCAAGACTACGTTCATTTAGTTAACCAGATTATAATCGGTCATGTACGAAAAACCTTGTCTGATCCACATAAGCTTACATCATAGATGAGCTCAATTTTAAGGAAAGTTTGTAACTGCAGGCTCAAAAATCAAACATTCTTTCTATTCTCTTCATGTCTGCAACAGGCAAGCATTCTAGTAGAAACCCCACTTCTCTCTTAACGATTATACCCATCCCCGTCGATGCTACTAGCAGACAACCATCCCCTACCCATGAGTTCATCTCTCAGCAAACAAGATTCCATGATTTTGAAACTAGCAGACATCCTTTTGTCTCCGAATCTGCGTTGATCATCATATATCATTAACAGTACCTTTTCTCCAGGCACGTTCTACAAGTTCAACACCACCATATGAACTGTCCCATCAGATTTTGGACCATCATGTTTCTGCAGCTGGCCCACTACACTGCCATAGCAGTTTTACCACAAAATATTAACAACCGCAGCAAGTGAAACAAGTGAAACAATATCACTAGTATCAAATTGTATAGTGAAGGTTCGCAATCTCGACATGCAGACGATAAATAAATCAAACTCGGAGGTCAAGAAAATCTTTGGATGAGATAGTTTATTAAATCTTTAATCTCTGTAGGGCCGGAGAAACGAGGAAGGCCAACCTAAGACTTCTATGCAAATTTGGGTACCGCACCCCCGTTACTATTCCCATCCTCACACTCATGATTGGGATCTGTAATACTCACTGCAGGTTTTGCACATAAACATCCCTTTCCCACGGGTGGGGCAAAAAGTTGTACCTGATCCATCTAGCTTTCTTCATTTGATATCTCAAGTAAGCTAATCCCATCATTTATGACATGGTTCGTGAACCGCCACAGTAAATCCACCACATGAAGCATGTCACCTGAAAGCTAAAATAGACCAAAAGGAATTTTGGTAAAACAGTATAAGTCCAAAATTATTGGAGGAGTGATACTATATATCATCGTCTCACTTCCTTTTTTTCCCATTCTCTAATTTTGGTAAGTTAATAAATCAGTTGTTAACAAACTAGGGGGCGTTGACTTCAGAAATTCATGCATTGTACCCCCAACGTCCCCTGGATTTCATCTCCCTAATGGCACTTTTTACCCTGTCTGATTTCTCCAAAATATTATTGAAGTTGCTGAGCTGGTTGGTGACAATATACTTGTAGGAGCACAATAAATTTTCAGAAATTCAGGCTGTGTTGCAATTAACATAAGACTGACGCTTAAAAGCAACATGCGTCCATGAAAACACAACCATGTTTCATTCATTTACAGTAGCAGGACAGCATCGCATCTTGTGTGCCTGTTGATCTACTGGCTCCATCCTGCACACCCAGAAGTTTTGGAAGCCAACAGGTTGAAAATTTCAACTAAGCACACTATCAGGAATAGAAAACGCCAGAGACAAAAAACCTGCTTTATCCCAAAAGAAGAAGAAATCGGCCATCTCAAGATCGTGAAGGATCTGAGATTATGGAAATCTAACCAACGGCAAAGACTGATCTATACTTAACAAGTAACAACAAATCAGAAGTACAAGAAAACGGTTGTTCTTAAAGATAAAATGAGTGAACAACACGTAGTTTACTAACCACAAATTTGACCTTGTACAAGAAGTAAATCAAATAAAGCAAAAAATTATCCTTCAAGTGACCTTATACATGAAGATGTTCAATTTATTACTCACACTTCCAAACAAGTAAATTGATCCTTGAGCGTTAAAGTCCAGTTAAAAGAGCCACAATTTAGCAATATGCAACCCCACTACTGGGTTAGCATTTGGACATAAGAACCTAAGATGCCAGGTGGTTCTGCTTATACAAAAAATTATTATGATTGCTTTCACAGGTATGATTAACTATTACTAAAGATGGAATTATCAGGGAGTAGAAATGAAGAACAATTTTATCCAACTACTAAGTTAGAAACTAAATTCAAGTACAATCTCCTGATTAAGTAATTTCGGACACAAGACACAGTTTTAGCATGAAGACGCTCAACTAAAAGAGCCACATAACAGATGCCCGCTTTATTTTGTTAATTACAAAATTGTATTCATGTCAAAAGACAATTATTGAAATCCTTAACTGTAACCGGAGGAATTTCTCGTACACCAAACGGAAGTAGGTAAGCAAAACTACACGTTACATATAAATGTATATTGACAAGCATAAATGAACAACTAAAAACACCGGACTCCCAAGGAAGCATGGCATCTTATCCTCTTAGACCATTAGCAGATAAGCCAAATAACTCTTAATTATACAAAACCTCGTGACACTACCACCGACAAAAATTACCATAAATTCACTTCATCCAAACAATATACATAGGAACAAAGAATATAACTCCAATGTGACATGAGGACATAACTCGCGAGGCCAGTGAGAAACAATTTAGAAGACTGAGGAACAAAACAGATACACATTTGAAGGAATAAATTATGAGTCTCACTTCCCCTTGCCATCACAATCATTGACAAGGAATACTAATGGTGTCATTGATGGATCCAACACATGCAAACAATAGGTTTCATGGTATAATCCTCTGTAAGATAACTAATAGGAAACAGATATCAGTTGGAGAATGTGTTAAAAAATCTTATCAGTTGATACAAAAGGGCAAAGATTTTCGGCATATGTTGGGAATTAAGAACAACAATATCAATCATGATATTCTAGTTAATTAAGCAAAACCCTAGTATACTACTTCAAAAAAAAGCATCACAGTTCAATGACAAAAATAGGACAACACCAATTCATAAAACAAAAGACTTTTGATTAAGAATATGTATTCGATTGACAAGTTCTCTATCATTCCAAAGATATCAAACTCTCATTAAGAAAAATATCTAACGCAGAAGTGCCAAAAGCTAAAAAGAGTATTACAAAGCAAACGAGAATAATTGCTAAGCAAATGAACATGCATAATTACCCTTGCATCTGCACAATCTGATTCTCTTTTTCTGGCATAAGCATTCGTCCTTGTTTAACTATATCTAGGTTGTTATCCATTCATTGTTCCAGGAAAAGGAATCATTTCCATATGATGCAACAAATAATTGATAAATCAAGCCTATCTCGGTGAAGAAAAACAAGATCTATCGCTCTTATTAAGTGCTGAAAATAGTCGAGTCAGATCCAGAAATACTCCGTGTAATAACAACAAATCAAATGCGAATTTAGACCTGAGCTGAATCAATATTAGATCCATGAATCCAATAATACGGCGGTGTAAATATCACATTCACCGCGGCCTCCGATTCAGTTGATGCAAGGCGGGAACCTGATTTTCGCCAAAAACAGCGATATGAATTTCGAAACCGTATGCTTCGTACGTATAATCACACGTACTCGTATTATGTACGATTTCAGAGTATAGCGACGCCGTGGACAAAGAAAGTTCCCGACCTGCACCAAGCGAATTAGAGGCCGCCGCAACAAAACACAAGGCTTAGCATATAGGGAAACAGTATTCCGTATCCATATGGAGCGCCTTAAGATCTGAAGGAAGAAGAGGTTTAAGAAAAGTTTTAGAGAGAGAAACATCTGCGTAGAAATGGAAGCAGGGTTTGCGAGTAAGAGAGGCGGGGGTGCTTTATAGCTGGAGGAGACGCAGCAGATGCTGCCACGTGTAGGTTGCACCGACGGCCGGTGCGGCGTTACGAAAGAAAGGGAAACCGAGTAAAAGTAGTGAGGGGGAGTGTATTGAGTCATGGATTTAGATTGAATTACGAAGAGGCCACTGAGAGGGGTGTGGTTTTCAATTGCCGCGTGCAGCTACAGTAGAAGCACGTGCGCGTGGTTCCGGACTCGGAGAAGTTGGACACACTTTATTCTTCATTACCAGCTGGGGAAAAAGTTGAGATTTTTCTAAATACAGGGAGGTGGCGTGGGATGTGGGATCTCAACTTTCATAAAATATACTTGCACTTGCTGCTCAATTTTTATTATTATTAAATAATCAAAAAAAATTAACTTATGTATCATAAATATTTTAATTAATCAATAATAGTAATTACCTTAGAAAAAATGTGTATATTTGTGAATTTGTTTGTCACACGGCAATGATGACTTCTCTTTACGGGAAAACGAAAGCGCACGAAACTGATGAATTCAAAATTTGGGATGCTTTTTACGGTTGATTCAGATTGGCATTAAACTAATCTAACCCCTTTTATTGTGGTGTTAGATTCTAACTGAAATTTTTAAAATTTAACTTCATATATTTTATATCTTCTCAACTTATAAAATCTGGTAACGAATTTGTAAATAATTTAAAGAAATTTGAACTGATTTGAGAACTCCTTATTTTTCTTACCAGACCTTATAACCTCTCAACATTTTATTTTTAAATTTTACAAGTTTTTTCAAATATATATATATTATCTATTTGTCAATAATATTGAACACAGTGGACCATAAGAACCACATAATACATGCATGGCAAAATTATTTGGACACGATTATATTATTGTACACCAATTTTATTGCATTTAAAAATTTGACATTAATTGCAGTAAAAAGTTAGGAAATCATTAAATTGAGAGGGCATCAAAAGGTTAATTATTTACATAGTACAGTGGAAATAAATAGAAAGTAACATATCTTAGAGATACGAAATTAATAATTAGTCCAAACTGTACACAGCAATATTAGGATCGTACTATGTTAGCCGTCTCTAGTGTTGCTCAACCTTTAATTACAAGTACAATAATTAATCTACGACGCACAACAAAAGCAAAACGCATTTGCTAGCCATCCAACTCAAATACGTGCAATATTTTGTAAGTCGGATCGAATATTCAACTAAATAAGTTATTGAATTATTAGGATATTGGTCCAACTAATTGAATCGACTAAAAGAAATTAATTGATTCAAACTTGTACACACATACATATATATATATATTAGAAGAGGCCAATAATCTCTTGGCCTAGTGGTTAAGGTTGATGTCATATATTCAGGATCATGGAATCGAGTTCCACCAGACATATGTGTATCTGTATTACTTTTATGTGAGTTTGTTGTAATTTGTTATAATTTTTAATTATATTGATGTATTGATTGAATCGATATATTGTTCAATTTATTTAAATATTGATGTAATCGTGTAATTTCAACTTTTGTTTAAAAAGATAATATAAGAAGAGAACCCACAAGTTTTGAGAAAGGCAGAACAAATAAATTGAAATTGAATCAAAAGATTGCCAAATCAACGAAATATTTGGATCGGGTTCTCCAACCCGTTTCAATCAAAACATTTAATCTTCTATTGATGCACTAACACCAACCCGTTGAAGCTGTTTCATGCGGACGCGGGATTGGACTACAAGGGGCAAAACGGCCAAAACAATCGCGCTTCAAATCAACCAACCTCGAAACGTCGTCGCTTCAGGCGCACGCAAAGAAAATAAAATAAAATATTGGACAAAAAATAGTAGTGGTCGAACCCTCTTCGACATTTATAATTAATAGTACATATAAATTAAAAAGGGTAGAGCAAAATAAATACGAGTTTTTTTAAATAATTCAATATGATAAGCACTTCACTCAAAAAATAGTAGATAGAAATTAATAATTTTGTTATGTTGCACCAATTTATTTCTCATTTACTTTTTCAAGTTAATTCGTTATCTTCAAATTTCAATTATTAAGTCATATATTAAAAGAATAACTTTAAAATTCACATTTCGAAAAATACTACTAAGTATTCGAATAATTAAAACATATAATCAAATTTAAATTAATTTATATTAACAAGTTTAATTATAAAAAAAAGCTATAAAGAATAAAAATTAATTGGTGCGAACATGATCAATCAGATTGATCAATTTTATTTTTTTTCATCAAAAAGTCGAACTAAACTCTTGGCCAGTTCTCGATTAAACCAGTTGAGTTGACCCAGCCGGTTCAATCCATTTTTCAAATAAGAGTAAAAATTTAGATCAATTATTTTTTGTAGACTTGGAAAATAGTGAATTATTGGCATGTTTGGCTGAAAATTAAAAAATAATTTAAATTGGGCAGGCAAATGCATGCTACACATATTATATGTATATAGCAGCAAACAAATTATTAAGGGTGGACAAGTAGAGTGCAATGAAGTAGAATGTTTTGTCTGTACCATAAGCAGCCATTTTCACATCAATACACAATAATAGAGCAAATGATATTAATATTATTTATTTATTTTTTGATTGAATTATTATTGACGTGCATATTCTTTGTTCCATATTATTACATATATATAATTTGGAGAATAGGATAAAATCAAATATTTTCTTTTAGTACATCAATTACGATTATATATTATAAATTATAATTATTAAGAAATCAGCGTATGATAATTACTAGTACCAATACACAGTAATTATTGTTAATTATAACTCGTTTAACATGAAATTTAAGCTAATTATCAAATCAGAAAAGACTGAATTTTTTTTGTACTTCTTCTAATTAAGAAAATATGATTTGAATTTTAGCTACAAAATGAGATTGTATTTTATACTTAATTTTAATTTATATTTTATTTTGCAACTTTGATACAATGTTGTGCTTAATTTCGGAGGTGTTTGCTAAAATTTATATGAAGTACTCTTCCAATTATAATTTAAATTAATTGGAAGTACAGTTTTTATTTATGCTTCTCCTAAGTTTAAATAAGTTAAAAGTTGTAAGCTGGCGAGAAGAATTGAAACTTAGGCATAATGTTTGGATTCGTTTTCTAAGTGTTTTGTTGTGTTTTATGGGGATAGAGAGAGAAAAACAAAGATAAATAAGTGTGTGTTAGAGATAGTATGTATGTTTGGATTTGTTTTTTAAGATAATTTAAAATAAGTATTGTATGTTTAATGTTGTGTTTTGGGAGACAAAAATTACTATCATTGTCAATTCATAGTCAAATCATGTCTTTTTTATATATATTTATGTATATGTATGTGTATATATATACGTATGTATTTATGTTAAAATAGTTTAAAACACCTAAATAAGGTGTTTTTGAATGATGGCAAACATTGGGTATGTTTTGACTTGTCTCGGAGATAATTTAAAAATAAAAACAAACATAGCGAGGATATTTTTGTAAACAAATTGAATTTTTTTAATTAATTTTTTGCTCTAATCATTTTTTTTATATATTTAAAAAATTCACTACCCTAATATCGGATAAAATCTATCGACCCACCACGGTAGTTAGATAATTTCATAAATAAGCCGCAAATGCATTCACTTTTTTATCAAACACTTCCATGTTAAATTTTTTTGGGATAACTGCACTTTTCCTGAAGTTTGGTATAATTACACGTAAATCTCATGTGGTTTGAAAAATTATATATAACATCCCTAAGATTTGTTTTCGTTTAACAAATAAGGTTTACTGAATTTGCTGATATTAACAAAAAAAAAAAACTGAAAGAACTATATTTACCCCCAATTGATTTACTACTAATTTATTACAGGTAAAAAATAGATCTTTTTATGATCAAATTAACCTCATACGTCTTTACGCGTTAATGCATGTGAGAGGTACATCATCACCGTTATAAGGGTAGTTTAGTCAAAAAATTGTTTGACCCATAATAAGTCAATCGAGAGTAAATATCGATTTTCATTTAGTTATTTTTTTTTTTGGTTAATATAAGAAAATTCAGTAAATTTTAACTAACGACATGATTTTTATGTTAGACGGAAGCAAACATCAAGGATATTAAGTATAATTTCTCAAACCACATAGAGTTTACGTATAATTAATTATCCTTAGTTTTTTCCTACTTGTAATTGTTACTTTGCAACACTCTCAAGTTTTACATTTTAACCACTTATTTGGTGGAACTCAGAATCTATTTTTTCCAACTTATTCAATTTTTTTTTGTTATAAATTAAATGCTTATACAAAATTGCAAAGCCGGCTATAAACAACTTGGAGGAATAAAATCCTAAGACACCAGCATGCTGCAGATTGGCCAAAAAGTCTACAATTGGGAAAGGTTGGGCCACACCTTCGGAATTCATTCATCAATTAAAATGCTCAGACCAAGGCACATCGCCCAACACAAGTTTTAATTTTTTTTTAATCTAAAATTAATATTATATTTTATCTTACATTTTATATTTATAAAATATTTATTAAAATATATAAATAATATAAATTTTATACACTTAATATCTACATAAAATTAACAAAAAACACAATATTAATTTATAATTAGAAATATATATACATATATATGTATTTATATCAATTTGGAAGATCATTACATTGATTACGAGTATTTATTACGAGTATTTATAGTTCGATAAATTGATCGACATCAAACTGAAATAAAAATTTTTGTATGTTTCCAAACCAAATTTAAAAGTTCGATTCAAACATCAACTCTTAAATTTTTTTTTTAAAAAAAAAAATCAGTATTCAATTCAGTTTTGATATTTAGTATCATTTTCAATTTACTAAACTGGTTCTAATTATAGGACTAAACAATCGATAGCAGACAAAGACAGTTGCATCTTTTTGACTTTTGATGGCTTGTGTAATATCTCATACTGAAATCATAAACAAAAGAAGAAAACCTAATCCCATTGCAGTCTTAGAATAATAGGATGCTATTTTCTTCCTACAAACAGTTTTATAGTTTCATATGTCAAAAGTCATAAAGCTATCAAGTCAGAAATTTTTTGAAAAAATTCTACTTTTCATCCCATACAAATAGAGAATATAATATTTTTTATTTCTTAATTTACAAATTTAGCACTTTTGGCTCCATTAAATAAAATATTGTATTTTTTAGTTTTATAGGATAAAATTGTGGCACATATGGTCTCATAATTTTTTATCTTATGGGACCACACGTGTTAAATCTATAAATTATGAGACAAAAAATACAGCACCCTGCATCGTATGGGACCAAAAGTGCATTTTGCCCGAAAGTCTTACTTCACGATAGTTACACCCAAATTTGAACTTAATTCCGCTAAAAATTACAAATAAATATATTTGAAAATGTCAAATTACTCAAACTCGAGTCATGCCCGATTAACCAAAGTTCGATTTGATTAATATTTTTTGAAAGTAAAAGCGGTGAATTATTATTAATTGATTATTACTCAAATCAAGTTTGACCGACAGTAATTTAAAACAAACTCGAACAGTAATGTATTCAATTGAATTCGAGTTGCTTACTGCCGGGTTATTTAAATCCGAATCTAAACTTAGAAGAGAAGTGTGGTAAAATAAATAGGCCCACCTCATATATTTATTTGGATATTAATAACCCCCAACGACTCCCATACAACAATAGCTCATTGCTTCTCTCCTATATATAAATAATTTTATTAAAAAACAGTCATGTAAGAATAAAGCAAACACACTAACAAATGGAGTGTAAGAAAGAAAGAGAAAAAAACAAGAAGACAAATGTCTGCATTAGCTGAAGATTCTCAAAAAAATAAAAGGTGATGTTGTAAGTCAAAATGTCCAGCTTCAGCCCCTTTTACAATAAAATTGATGTTCTGACCTTTCTCAAGAAACACGCTTTTTCGTTTGAAAACCCCAGAAATATATTGGAACATGATTCACCAACTAAGTTTGAGAAGGGAAAAAAATTGTGGATTTTTTACTTGATTTATTTGTTTGTTTTATTATTTTCTTCTAAAAAGTTGATATTTTGAACTATTTCACTTCTTAATTTGTAGCGTCTTGATATTTTTGATAAGTCAGTATATGGATTGATCCATCGAAACATAACACAGTTTCTAGTTTTTATATGAGGGTTAACTGCGACAAATTCTACTGAAATTTGACATAATTACGAATACATCCCCGTTGTTTGATAAATTATAAATACCTCCTTGATACTTGATGAAATTATGTAATAATTGAATAGAGATATGGAATTATCAACTTTGCCCTTGTTGTATTTTTCTTAGATAAAAAAATTATAAAAAATATTGAACAGGGTGGATGACAAAATTTAAAAAATTATAATTTAAAAAAAATAAAAATAAAAATAAATAAAATTATAATTCATAATTTATAAATGATATTTTGGTCGGTGTATTATAAAAAATAAATGAACACATAATGGAGACTAACGTCCAACTTTTGAATGTCAATTTTAAGTTATACTTTTTTTTGGAAAAATAATATATATGTGAGCCGATATATTTATATATATATATATGTTTGCGTGTGTGTGTGTGTCAAGTTTAGAACCACAAAACGGAATAGGCCCAAAAAATTATTAAGCGTGTTTGGGTATCCCCCACCAATAATCGCGTTCTCATCCCAACGTTTTCAGATGTGGTCCAAAGAGTGTTGGATGTGGGCATGTGGCGTTCAATAATATTGCTGCTCCAAAATTACCAACAGTTAGCAAACTTCAATGATGACATTGCGGATACGAAAACTGTAATAAGACGTCGTGTTTCCCAAATCACACGTTTTCGGACCACTCCTCAATGAAATCTCAATTCTTGGCTGCCCTATTGGTCCAGGAAACGAGACATGATCCCCATGAGGAGGGACAACCTATTATACCCACATAAACATGTATTATGGATAATTGTCAAATTTAATTTTATTTTTTATTATAAAAAAAGTTTTAGCCGTTTAATTATAAATTCACAAAATAATCAAACAGGACAAAAGCAATAGTTGATTTGAGTCGTACTTGATCCAACTTGTTGACCACACTACAATCGTAATTGTCAAACACTTGAAAGGCTGATATTATGACACGTGGACCCATACATGCATAGATATTCGGTCCCATAAATAGCTTGGAACCATATTGGGGCAATGGTGCATCATTTATTGAGAGTATGTTCTACTGCTTTTCTCTCGATCTTGCACCCAACTAACTTAATCATCGTAAGATTTAATTTAAAACCTCTTAGTAAACCTAACATACGTTTGTTTTATCAAATCCCAGCAGTCGAGCACCTATTCGAATATGCATGAATGGGTTGTAATAAAAAGTAGGCATCAAAGTTGGGGCCAAATGGCAGGAGGAATGGTCCATTACAATTTATGGGACATAGATAGCAGAAGTGTACAATATTAATTTGATGCAGAAAAATTGAGAGTGGACATAAATTAGAATAGACATGACATATGTGATGGAGGAGAAATAAATCGTATCATAAATAGAAAGATTGTCCCGACAAAAAAAAGAAGATAATGCCTCAAAAGAAAAAATTGAACTCAAACTTGCCAAAGCCATTGTAATCCACCAAATTACGAGAACGTTCTTAGTAAAGAAATCCCGGCCATGTAAAATAGGTATATGAAGGACGATTCAATATTTTGCCTTTATCTACCCTAAATAAGCATAAACTAAGAGTAATATAAATACCTCACCTTATTTTAGGGGGGGGGGGGGGTATTTTTCTATAAGAATTTTAGAGTGAAGTGTGTTGAAATTGGACCCAATAATAAAAATCTAATCGATCTTGCTTTTTATCTGTATTAATATGAATATTTAATTTTAAAATATGAATTACTTGACAACGTGTGAGAAAATCTCATGTTAGGCACATAAGGTCCAATCCATTACAATTTCAGGTCCTATGCTTATCTATTTTCCTCACTGCAATCAATAAGGCGAAACCATTTTTTCCACTTCAATTTTTGTCAGAATTCAGACATTGCTTTCCAACCGTCATAATCTTCTTTTTTTTTCTAAAATTCTACATAATATAATATTTCATTGCTGTTTAAAAAATTATAAGTATTTTTTAAAATAAAAATTAATTAATAACTCTTATATAGTGACTAAGGCATATTTGTCAAAAAATATTTTAGAAAATTCTAAAAGGCGTATAAAATTATAACTTATAATTCAAAAGAATATTTTGGTCATTTTTTTTCAAAAATTGGATAACAACTTAACGGAAGTTAATAGAATGGGCTCATTACTAGAAAGACATTAAAATCAATAATTATATATAATGTTTTAAATAATAAAAAAATATTTATAATTATGTCAATTTCAGCAAATATAACTATAAATTTACCCAGAAAAACCATACAAGAAGCAGAAGAGGTGGGAGTACCACTTTGAAAAGTGGGCCAAACTTGGCCCAAATTTATGCAATTAAGTTCAGGTCAATGCCCATGACGATATGAGAGATTGGTGACGAAGTACCAGCCCACTCAAAGTCAGGCCAGGGCACAAATAAGCTGAAATCCGGCCCAGAAGAATGTATTATTGTACTTGCTGAGGAAGGAGGTCAATTAATTTGTACTGAAATGACTTGGATGAGCAATTGCAGTACACCCCCAATGATTTCTGCAACAGAAAAGTACTCGTGCACTTGTACTAATCAATTCAGACATAACTTATACACACACACACACACATATATATATATATATATATATATATATAGTACAGTAGTAGGAGACATTATAGATGTAATAAGATGTTTAGAGAAAGAAATGAGAGGGGAAGAAGCAGGAGTGATGACTGGTGGTGATGTCCAACTGGGGCAACATGAGAACATATGAGGGCAGCAACTTGAACATTGTGTCCTAACATGTTCTCAGGTCGCCCCTGCTGGATTTCCTCCACTGCTGGTGCTTGCATGCTCATCTATACATGAGAAAATTCTTATTCAGATTAGGTTTGGCCGAACAAATTACAATCGATCACTTTTTTTGAACTGTACACCAATCATATAACAAGTAATTATACGTATCGCATAATTGATTCTGATCTTACCAAACAGGTCTGAGTTTGAATTTTCTCTCTATATTTCAGTTGACTTGGCTTGTTTTGGGGATTGTTGCAGTGTTTATCTCTCTCACACAATAGAGATACTGATTGTGGGAGAGAGAAGTTGATTTTCCTTTTAGCAAGAGAGATCATAGTATTGACTTAAAACAATCATACCTTCTACATTGTGTCATTTCTGAATCTTCATTGCATGTAACCTGTGTTACAAACAAAATAGAGGATGCAGGAATAGGCAAAAAGTGAGAAAGATGAATCTTTATGTAATCAGCTTAAAGATTGGTTTTACACCAAGAAACATGTACTAATTGAACAATATCCACTCTCATTCGCTCTCTCCCTCTCCCTCTCTCTTGGTTTAGAAGCCAAAAGGTCACAGAAGTCGGTAGCCAAAATACATACATAAGAAGAAATTTTATCCAATAAGTGTGACTAATACAACTGCTGGCAGTGTTTGTCTGATTAGTTTCTTTCTCCACTGCATTCACCTGCAGTTGCGTAAGACAAAATTCATGGCCGCCCTACAAGTGAACCATTAGTTGATCAAGGTACAACGAACTTACAGCTGATAAAAGGGCAAGTATCGTTCCGTCTCCAACTCTTTCACACCCCAGGTATGACGAATGGTTTTAAACCAACTTCTGAACTGATAATGTCCCTCCTTCCCTTAAGACTCACAATCTGCTTTACTTTCAATTCTCATAGATCTATAGTGTCGCTCTCATCTTCTTTTCAACAATATTGACTAAGTTTGCATTATAAGTTTAAGTATACTAGTTGAAATTGTTAAACTAGTAATCTTACAGCTGATGTAAGGGCGAGCAACTCTTCCTCTCCAACTTCCTTCCACACCCCATCAATCATCAGATGACCTTTAACACCTTGTGAGCTGATATCACCCTGATAATGTGGCACATGATCTTCTTCAGTTTCCTTCATTTTCTTAACAGATGTGTTAGCCTTTTCCTCAATGTCAGTCTCAGCGTCTCTTTTGCCACATCGATTCAGTTGGCGATTTTCTTTGCTATCTGATAATGTTGCTGCTTCTGTGCACTCATTAACGCGGTCAAGAACTGGAAGTCGACCAGAAAAGCCAACTGTATGAGGTAGCATGCCAATGGGGCATGGATTCCATGATTTTGCCACAGCCCATTTGCTCTTAGTTTCCATCGCAGATTGTTTTGGTTTTATATGTTTGCTCTGCATCCGGAATTGTCTGATTAACTCAAACTTCTCTTCAGCCTGCCGAATGGAGTATTCTTCTCCGGAAAGAATGGTCTCATTAGAAGAGTAGACAGAGTTTGCTTCTGAAGTTGACAGATCCAGTAAAGCAAGCTTCTTTAGCTTATGGAGTAGAGACCTATCTCCAGTCTGCTGCGCAAGAGTAAGGGCTGCACCCATTAGCTTCCTGTTGCCAGGAGGGGACACCAAAAGGCATCTGCGCAGAAATCCTAGTACAGTTGCCTTCTGCAGATGCTTCTCTGTCTTAGAATCTTTGCTTTCTGCCGATTCTTTTTGTCGAACAGGATAGAGTGTCTTCAGATTTCCGGTAAGCCACTCAAACAAATATGACAGTGATTCAAATCGGTGAGTGTTGGTGGAATTCTCAGGAGATTGATGGCCATCTGGGGAAGATTTGAAAGGATTAATTCTATGATGGATGTCTGAAGTAACTATAACAACCTTCAACAAAGATTTTCAACGTAGTAGATTGAATATATTACTTAGGTAATGAATTAACAGTACTTTCAAAATTGTAAGGTGGACCTGATCATCAAATTAAGCATCATATGAACTGTAATTTGGCTTTGTAAAATATGGACATTCATTCTCAGAATCAGAAGCTACTGTATCACCGCAAAGGATAAATCTTTAAATTGAAATCAAATAATTGTTACCTATTCCATAATTGGCCTCATGATTCTCCATCTTTTCAAGAACTGCCTGAGTGAGTGTTAAAAGAAATTCTGGTTCTTTTCTTGACAATTTCAAGACGACAGATTTCCAATCATCAAATGCAGTTTGCTTATTTTCATTGACAATTTGCGAATCCTCCAGGTGCTCTGCTAAGTTGGATGAGCCTAATGAACTCAACAAGTATTCTAAGAGAACATTGACTACTTCTGGAGAAAGAGAAGAATACAACCGTAGGATGTTTTTCAATGATTTGGCAAGCTGCTTCTTAGAACCTGAAACATACAGGCATTGCAAGCATTAGGGAAAAAACAGATCTTGGAGCAGGGTAAAATTCAGTATGAATATAGGAGCTGTATTTCTAATGGATTACCAAGTTGCTAAATATCTAACATGGCAATCTTCACTTAAAATATTCAATCTGAAAATTAACCTGCAAGGTTAGTAGAATGTGATGTCTTCCCAGCCATAAGAAATAGAAGCTTGCTACGTCCATATAGGTGTTCCGTTTGTCTAACACCTGCCGATGGGAGCAAAGAAAATGAAATGAACACCTCATAAATTGTCACTTTATACATTCAGAGGATAATTGGATACTGTTAGCAACCTAGACATGGTTTGATGTTAATATGGAGAAAAAGTTACTGCACAGATGCAAGCTGTAATAACCAACAACAGGGCTGCCCCACTGGTACAGGGCGCAATGAAGATGCTTCATGGATCCAAAGTTGATATCTACCGATGGCAAAAGTATTGGAATTCAACAAAACAAAGCACAAACCAGACTCACGTTTTCCCTTGACATGTGAAGAACTAGATTTTGCCATTTGTTTTGTTTTCAGACAAAGTGCGACTTCCCGTAGTCTGCGCTTGATTTCTTTCCTGAGCTTAGCAGCTTGGTTGCTTTGAGTAGGAATTGCCTCTTCTTGGGGTTTCCAGTAATATGATACCAACCAATCAAGTGCCTGTATAATTAGAAAAGATTCAAGGCAACTGAATGAGATTGTACAGTTCTTTTGTAAAGATATAATAATGGATGCATAAAACTTAATAAACAGCGCAACAGAGGCCAATGTAATCTCTTCTTCAACAAACAAGTTTACATTGACGTCCAATAAACTCTCTCTCCCTTTTCCTTTTATTTTTTCTTTTAATCTTTTCTAAATCAAGTAGAATAGAAGAAATATGTGGATAGCTGATTGAGCAAATTCTCTTCCTGATTTCTTTGTCACCATTCCATAATGATATTTTACTGGCCTCCATATTAAATGGGTTGAGCTTTCTCAGAAAATTAAGTAGATTATGTTTGTGCAACATGTATGAAATAAGAAAGGACTAACTACTAAGAGCATTATTCTTTAATAACAAGATAGAATGATTTTTATAAAGCCATTTCTCCAACAAGTGTGTTTCTACCACAGTTCAAAATTTTGAGGTATTACTTAATGCAGGCATATTTGATTGAAGAAATTGAATAAAGAATTCATTTACGAAGATCTCCCACATTGCTTCTAGTTACTAACATAGCAACACAAATCTTTTGATCTCAGATAAAGGATTTCCAAAAATAAAAGCAACATAAGCATTTATTAACCCAGAGAAGCTTATTATTGCACAATAAACACATGGGTTTTTAGTATTAAAACAGGAATAGCATACCACATTCTACAGAAAGCTCAAAGTGCAAGAAAGCAACTTCAGGATATAATATGACACAACCAACAAGAACATCTAAACTGAAAATTACCTTTTTTGATGCAAGACGAACCAGTTGAAGAGAAGGAAGATCACGGTGAGAACCCTCTACAGATGTTCAAACACCAAGTACAAGTTAAACGTTACAAGAACACAAAATATTATACGAACATGTAAGAAGCAATTTCATCGATAAAAAACATTAAAGAGAAATAACCAATAGTCCAGTTCAGAGCAGAACAAACATAAGGTAGTCACCATGACGAATATCAATGAGCATTCTTGGAATGCCAATGGCATCAGCTGCTTCGCCTATTGAAATTTCATTTTTCTTCCGGGTCTTCTCAACCACACCATTTACAAGCCTTCAGAGAGCAAAAAGGAGAATTAGAACAAAGGAGTGACATTCAACTGGATACACAAACACCCAGTAGACTAACCAATCAGAAAAAAGTTAGAAACGAACTGCTACCTCATAATCGCCATGCAGTAGAGCATGGCCAGCATTTCCTCAGACTGTGAAGCACTTTCATTCAAGTCATTTCTACAATCAAAACAAGAATATTAAAAGTAAGCACATATACAATCAAAAGTGCAGGCATTTTCATTACATATATCCTAGTTATGTCCCTAACACCCCCCGACACACACATACATTGCAATGAATTGGTTAATGTTCTGTACAGAATCACAACATTACACAATGAAAATGCTTTTCCGGTACAAGAATAACCTAAAGAAAGGATCTTGCTGCTGAGTTTCTACAATGGAAGCAGTAACTTCAATCGCCATAGCGGTGCATCCTCTGCTCCTCCACGTGGATATCTACAAACGTACCATCGGAGGAAAGAGCTAAAAACTTTGCAAGATAGACACAAAGGCAGTAGAACAACAAGAAAGGATTTTTTCCATATCTGATCAAATTCTTACCCTTTGGAGCGCAGAAGCAACGGAATCAGGAGAGGAAGAGAAAAGGGACTCCCTCACAAACTTCCATTCATCCCAGCTCATCCATGGCACCAGCTTGAAGCTGTGGGACTTGTCTTCTACGACGTCGTCAGGCACGGGTTCCATAAACCCTAGCCACTCCATCTCCCACACTCCTTTTTCCTTTTCCCTTCTCCGTCTCCAGATTCAAGAATCAGAGTGAAAGAAAGTTGGGTTTTAGGGCTCAAAGAGCAAAGTTGAGAGAGGTTTTAGAGAAGACCGGTTTGGGCGGAAAGAACAGAAAGAATTACTTGAACCGGCCGGTTCAGTGTTAGGAGCAAGAATAAATTTATTCTTGGGTCCCTTGGTTTTGAAATTTTGCAAATTAACCACATTCCGATAACCTTTCAATCTATAATAACTATATAGTTGTATCAATAATTGACAAAATAATTCTTAAAATTTATATGTTACAATTTCATAATGCGCATTTAATGTGAATAGAATTATAAATAAATAAAATTGAGTACAACCATCTTACTTTTAAACTAGATTTGTCTCTTTCTAGCATTTTATATTCATGATTTTTTGGGTAAATAACTTCTCGTTGTTTAAAAAATTATAAATACTCCATGAATTTGACGTTCGTCTAACAACGATCCTTAGGTTTTTATCAAAATTTTTAGATAAACTGACCAAAATGCCCTTTTGAATTATAAGTTATAATTATATATTTTATAATTTTTTAAATATTTTTATGAACTAATATTTCCTATAAGTTATTTATTTTACTCACTCTCATTTTTTCTATATTTTTTAATATGTTTTTTTTATAATTTTAAAAAAATTCAGTAAGGGTAAATTAGTAATGTCCACTACACCGTCCATGGCTACATAATTAATTTCTATTTGAAGGGGATATTTGTAATTTTTCAAATAACGACATGGTGTTCATAATTATACTAAATCTCGTAAGGAGTAATTGTAATTTACCTTGATTTTTTTGTAGAAAAATTTCTAGTTGGATTAATTTGTTGAAACTCAAACATATAAGTAGTGTACAATTTTCTTCTGAAAACAATAATTATAATAAAAATTATGATATAATTAATTGAACTGAATCAAACCTGATCTCAGTAAAAATATGGTATACTGTACAGAAGTAGTGAATTTGAGAGGTGTGAGACCACTAAAATTGAAGGTAAATAGCCAAGAACAACATGATCCACATTATGTACAATACATGTCCCAAAAAGAGTATACTAACCCTACATCTGCAGAAATCAAACCTTGCAAAAACCAAAAATATCACATAGAACTAGAGCTAAACAACCATCCCTTGAATGTTCGCTCGAGCATACTCGAAACGAAGGGAGCCAGCAAACGAGCAACTCTTGGCAACGTTGGATACGCTAACGTACCAAGTATAAACCAGTTGAAGCTCAAGAGAGCAACGGCATCAGATGCAGGTTTGTGTTTGATGGTTGAGAAGAACCGGACCACGCTTATCAACGACATGCTGACAACGGTAAAGAGAGCCACCACGAGAGGAATGCATGGATCTTCAGCTTCCCACACGATAATCCCCACTATGAGTGACAACACTGCACTGAAAAGGCTTCGAGACAAAGCAACCTCCCTCTGTTTGGACAGAATATCATGTTTTACTAAATTGTTTGAGTTTATAAAATCAGTGTTAGGTCGACTAGGGCGATGAGGTTCTGATCCTGGTTTTAAGAGATCATGCGTTGCATCCTCTGTCCCTTTGTCATGATGGCCAGATCTACATAACGATGTCCTAAAATGATCGCTGTTTTTAATGCTAGAGCCGTTTCCCGTGTCTGCTTGGCCTCTTTTTTCCCAGAATGCTTTTCCCTGGATCTCCTTTAACCTTCGGATTTCATCCTTCAAATCCTGAACCTGTAGGAATGAATGAAATTACTGGCAGCAAAAGTGATAGGAGAAGCAAATTGTAGCGGATATAACAATAAGAAAAGACTATAAACTGCCTGAAATGTTTCAGTTTCCTATAGAGTAAGAACATGAATCTCTTAACATTGCAAGAGTTTTAGACAGTCAAATTAAGCAACATGGACTGTTATGAAAATGTGCAGGTTGATAGTTTTACCTCCTCAAGTAACAGCTCAATTTTAACAATGGCCTCATCGTGTTCACCTTCAAGTTCCTTCAGCATCACCTCCATCATTTTACATTCTCGGATGGCTATTTGGAGTCGTTCCTTCAGTTCCTTCCTATCCCAGAAGGCATTTTCCAGTTCGGTTTTCATTCTACGGATTTGCATCTCCAGCTGCATATGGGCTGTTCCCACGTTAATAATTCCTAATACTCTGTAGCTATACAAACAAAGGTACGTGCTTGATACATATCGATCGAAAGGCCTAAATCCTAGAATTTCACAGAAACAGCGTGTGTTGAAACATGACAAAGTTGAAGTAAATTACCATTCTTTCTCGATACAATGCAGCAAAAGCTCGTACGGGGAGGGATAACAAAGCCATTGCCAAGATGGTTAGTCTCCAGAATATAACCAAATGAAGATAGACAACAGTTCTCAGCATTTCTATCCAGGTCTGGACCACAAAACAAATGCTTTGCACACCGATTTGAAAGGATAGCCTAACTAGCGAGAAAGGCCTCACCATCAGTCCCACTACCAAAGACAACAATTCAAGCAACAGGGCCATCAGATCATCTACACCGGTGAGCTGATACCAGAGCATTTTCCGCCAAAACCATCTGTGATTGCATAAGTCAAATGCTGCTATGCATAGCAGAAAGACAATGTGAAGAAATACAGGACTTTGGACAACAGAAATGTCAAAAGTTGCACAATTTACGGTGCGGCGAGCTAATCCAATCAAAGCAGATGTAGTTAACAGTCATCAAAGACCAAATAGTTACAAAGAGAACCAATGATGTGTAGTTGATAAAGTACTTTTGAAGCTCTACTCATCCAAAGATTCACTCTACTTGGCAAATTCTATGGTCTAACTTCCTTCTTTCCTCACTTACATAAGTGGAAAGAAAATGTTTTCTTACTCAGAAAGAGAAAGTTTTATAAAATCATGTAAATGAGTCTTTGATTCAGAGGAGTGTAAAATAAAAACCCGCAATCCATCTATTACTATATGTGAAGGAGAACTGAAAAGATAGGCTAATTCATCTTCAAGAAGGAATGAAACTGAAAGTAATGTCCTCAGAAAGGATCATCCTAATCAATCTGCTCCTTTAATCCATTCACTTTCTACCCTTAATTTCTCATTCATGCATTAGCAAGAATTCTTTAGATAGAATAAACAACTGACCCCGGCATTCACCACTCACCCTTTCTCATCCACACCAGTTCATCACAAATACAGAAAGCAGACACATATAAATGTGTGTGTGAGTGTGTAAATGTAGAGAAAGAGAGTTGAGAGAGAGAGAGAGAGAGAGAGAGAGGAGAGAGAGGATTTGATAGTGTGAAAGAAAAGGGTCCTGACAAGAATAGTGTTTATGGGCTGGTGAAGTTCTGAAGCTTAATAGTGAGTGGAGAAGAAGGAAAGAAAGAGGAGAGAAAGTGGTGACACGTCGGGTTGCAAGAATAGCGACACGTTGATGGAAACATACGAAAGTAATGTGGAAAATAAAAAAGTATGAAAATCAGATGAGGATCAACCAACCAACCCTGTAACTCTGTGTTGATATGATCCTTTCTTTCTCTGCAGATTAACACAACCTACGACTGCGAGAAAGTTGCCGCCGACTAATTATTGACCCACCACCTTCCTCCCAACACAGTCAACAACCCACTGTTACGTTACGCACTCTCTCTCAATATCCCCCCCTCTTCCTCCATTTCCCAATGCCATCACATCATCCACTTGTTGCTACCTCCTCCTTTCCCGCTTACTCATCTCCATTGTTTTCTGCGTCTGCTAAATGCCAATTCCCACATCTCTCTCTCTCTCTCTCCAGTGAAACGTAGACGTCAAACATTTACCCAAGATTAATACGGAAAAGACTAATCTTGACGAAAACAAAGCGAATACTATGAATGAACTTTAACAGGTCATAATTCGTAACATATAGTGGGCTGATCAAGAATGATGAAATGGGCCCAAGAACCCATAGTCAAGAATGGGCTGGATTTGGCGCGTACGATGATCTGCAACATAACGACCAACGACTCTTGGAGAGGACGCTTCCTTAAATGGAAACTTGTTTGAAAACAACGTTTCGATTTCGAGGGTGAGGAACTGAGGATTGAGTCTCTCCGAATTTCTCATTCTCCCACTTCGACAAACGAATTTTCCTTTTAAGTTGTTGTTTCTAATTTTGTTCTATCTTCCTTTTGTGATTCTTTCTTCTTTTTCAGCAGTTCCTGCCTATCTTTCGTTCTGACCTCACTTCTCTGGGGCTGATTCTGCAATCCCTGAATTCTGTGAGTATCAAATCTTCTGCATGCGTGAATTTAGCTATTAAGGAAATTTATGCGTTTTCGGATTGTTTCATGTAATTCATGCGTTTTCAGATTGTTTCATGAGAACAATTTTTGAATTGTTTTTTTCTTTCTTTTTTTTTCATTGCATGGGATTTTAGATTGTTAGAATATATCAGATGAACGAATTTCCGCGTTATTCAGATTGTTTGGTTAGATGGATCTTGATGCTTCGAAATTCAGACTAGTAGAAAGCATATTTGTTCAGACAAATTTATGGTTTTTATGGAATAATTTGGAAAGGAGGGCTCGAAAAGGAAGAAAATCAGCTTTTTAGGAAATATTAGAACATCTGCCTTGTTACATAATGCAGTTCTTGATATCTGAAATTTGATCACTGACATGCAAAGGGTCTAACTCAGGTTGAAAGCTGTATTTTTAAGGTTAGTATCTGGTAGGTAAAGCCCTTGATTTCGTATTGATGTTGTGGCCTCTCCTCTACAATTCATCTTATTTTTGGTTTTATTAGGAAAAATAAATATTCTTTTGAATAAATAAATTTATCAATTTTTGCAAAAATTTAACTCTTACTTGATCGATGAATGAGTGTTTTGATGGATTAAAGTAGTGAACTAATGAATTAGGTTGGGAATGTACTGCAGGTAGGAATACAGCTACGATGAATCATCGCCCTTACCATCAGTTCTTGCTCTTGTTTTGGATTCTAGCACTGTCTTCACAAACTCGATTGTCATGGAGTTGGTTCTTTTCTTCCGATAAAGAGACTAATGCAAACGAGCAGATTCCAAGGAACAAGGGGGTTTACAAGGATGTTGTCTCTGAGTTCTCGATGGAAGCCCTTAATGATCGGAAGGGCGTCCAGCTGATCGAGAATGCTAAGAGTAAAATGCTCGTCCCAAATACTTGTTGGCAAGCTGCTTACCTGAATGTGTTTGAGGGATGTTCAAAAACCCTTGCTGATGAAGAATTACGGTCTAGACTGGCCTGGCATCTCAGCAACTGTTTTCAGCAGCACACGGGCCGACCACCGTTTCCTTATTGTGATGCAAAATCTGCCATGAAGAACTGCTTGAAGAATCTTGATAGAGATGCTCACAAAGTTTATCTTCAGTACTTTCTTGAGACAAACTCCATATGTCACCAGTTGCAGTAAGTGTACTTCTCTTATGCTGAAACTTAGCATCATATCGTCTGTATTCAGTCTTCTGATTCTAGCATTTCATGAATTTGTTCTAGGACTGACGCATTTAAGCATCAAACGGAGAGATTGGTGAATGAACTCAAGAGTTCTGCTGAATACGCAGAAGTGAAATTAGGAAAGATAGAAGAACAGGGAGAGGTTTTACTGCAGAATGCAGGAAAGGTACACGACTCTTTGGCTTCGATAGATGTAAGAACTCAGCAAGTTGCAGAAACATCGAGAATGGTGGAGGATCGTGTTAACACAGTGTTGAGATATTCTGAAGCAGTTTATGAGCAGTCCAAGGGAATAGCAGCTTCTCAGGTGGAGTTGAGTGAAGGTCAAGCTACAATGAAGGAGAATTTGGCACAAGGAATGGCTTTACTTAAGGATTCTTATGAAAATTTGGGTGTAGAAATTGTGAATTTGAGAAATGAAGCAGTTGAAATAGAGAAGGAGATTGGCAAAGTTGGGGATGCAATGTTTTCTAAGATGACAACTCTGCAGAGTAAAGCTGATGATATTGGGAATATAGCAGGGACATCCTTGGATAAACAGAAACAACTTCTTGATGGGCAGTCTGTAGCTCTTGAGGGTCTCCATTTTCTCACCAAATTTCAGTCCCAGGCCCTTGAAGAGAGCAGGTAAATTCATATATTGTTGTATTTTTTTTCGTTATTATATCTTGATAAAGTTATATGAATGAACGGTGTGATTTCCAAAACAAGTAGCAGCAGTTTGTTGAACTGTTAAATCAAACACGTGTTCGTAAATTTATAGGGTAACTCTGCAAAAGTTGGTTGAGTTTGGGCAAAAACAGCAAGAAGAACTACTGCAAAGGCAAAAGCAACTTCATCAGTCTCATGATCATCTAGTGGAAAACTCAAAACTGATGTTAGCAGCTCAGGTTAGTGATTTTCCTACAAAAAGTTCAAAATTTTCAAACAGTAATTTGTATGACCCTAAGCAAAGTTTCTACCTCTCATTGCAGGAAGCATTCGAATCAAAGCAAGCAAGCATGTTTGTTGCAATAGACAAGCTATTTGCCTTGCACAGCGCCATGTTGTTCGAATCAAGAGTGATCATCGCGTTCCTTGTATACTCAGTTGCAATCTTCATCATCTACATGCTGACTAGTATAAAACACGCATACAATGTGAGACACAGGCTGTATTTAGGTAAATAGTTTCCTTATTGTAAACTTAATGTCTGTCTATTAGCTTTTTTAAACGGCTTGGCGTTGGTGTTTATTTGCAGGTCTGTGTCTAACATTCTTGATTGAAGTAACAATACTGTGGTATACAACGACCGATGCTGAAGAGCAAGGAAGGATAATACATATGGTCAGGTTACTTTTTGGGTTTCTAGCATCCATCCAGTATCTATACGCCATTTTTACCTACAGGTAAAAAGTTCAAAATTTCTATAAGATAGTAAACTAAGTTATACAGATCAGATTGGCTGACTCAATTTCTGCAAAAACAATCCAGAGATTATGAGATGCTGAACCATAAAATGCTATTGGCAATAATGGAAAAGGTGAACAGCATGCAGAGGACCAAAGAGCTATTGTCATGGGACACGGACATTGATAGTGAGATAAATTGGTCTTCATGGGTTGATACAGAGTTACCAGAAGATGTGGGCTTGTTGGAGGATCCTGATTATTTATTGCCTGAAGAAGTTGGGGAGAATTCCTCGGTCACCAGCTCAAGCACTAAGAGATATAACCTCCGTAGGCGTTATTAGAAATTTTTGGTCCTCTCAGTGTTCCCTCTTGTCTCTTGATACTTCTACCACACCTTGTTCATGATAGTGTATTTAAAGGACAAGACAAAACGTTGAGAATCATAGTTGTTGTATCTGAACCAAATACATTGTTATCTGATGAAAATTTTCCACAATCTCATCCAGATCACGTCTAAGAATTACCAAATGGTAAGCCAAGGCATCATCTTAATCATACTCAACGTCTGTATATTTGACTGATTTTGATCCTCCCATTAGCAACTTCATTTATGCAATATTCTTACTTGTTGATGCCAATACCAATTTATAGCTGTTTGAGCTTCTTGCTTAACAGTGGACTCCCATCTGATTGACCCGCAATTTGACAAAGGTGTAAAACTTTTAATGTCTGTTACTGAAACCATCCGAAGCAACTCTTTCACTGACTTCTACCATCAAACTCCAGAAGATCCACTGATGCCCATCCATTGGTGTGAGAACTGAGGCTGCATTTGACACTGAACACAGATTAACAGGCTGAAAGTTTCTCTGTTTGATTTGATAGCTAGCTTACAGTGGCATCTCGTAAATAAAGTAGTTCAAATTTGATTTGTTCCATCACCAATAGTCATTGCAAGAGCATTTTCCTTCATGGAAGTGGTGGAACCGGTTTGTGTCTCTTAATATAATTTTTCTCTTGCTTACTTTAGATGCATGCTTCATCCAAGCATGACAATCTGTACAAACACGAAGATTCTTTGTGATTCTGATTGGCAGTCCAGAACCAGTATGAATCAGTGCAAATATTGTCGCGAGCCTTTCACTGTGACCACACACCCACTCTACCTTCATTTCTTCGTTAATGTCATGAAGAACAACTCCTGTATCAGGTGTATATCCACTTTTCTCCATTTCTTTTGTTAATTCATTCCAAACTTTCCTATATTCATCTGAGTTACGAAATTCAAAACCCCCACCGGCCACGAAACCGTGTGCTCTATCTCTAATTTGTACCCAGCTGCAACCAGCTTCCTTCTTGATTCCCCTTCTCTCCATGAGTTCTCTCACCAATTTAACTCTGTCCCACATCCCTGCATTTGCATATATATTTGACAGCATTACGTAATTTCCTGGATTGCTAGGTTCAATCTTAAACAACAGTTTTGCTATAACCTCTGCAAGTGAAACATACCCATGCAGCCTACAAGAATTAAGCAATGACCCCCAAATGCTCCCACTAGGCTCCATAGGCATTTTCTTCACTACCTTTAGTGCCTCCTCAATTCTCCCAGCCCTGCCTAACATATCCACTAAGCAAGCATAATGCTCCAAATTAGGATCAATTCCAAATTCTGTCCTCATTCTATCAAAGAGGATCCGACCCTCATTTGTCATGCCAGCATGACTACATCCGGACAACAACGAGATAAGGGTCACTTCATCTGCCCTAAATCCAGCCTCAGACATCTGCTCAAATGCTGTCATAGCTTCTGACATCCAACCATTGATTGCATAACCATTGATCAGAGTATTCCATGATGTCAAATCCTTGAATGGCATTCCATCAAACACTTTCCTACAACAGTCCATTAAACCACATTTGGCGTACATATCTAAAAGTGAATTCAGCACAAGAACATCTGGGCACTCTGCTGATTTGACAATTTGCCCATGCACCTCTTTACCAATATAGAGTGCTGTCAAGCGAGCGGAAACAGCCAAGATTATAGTCAAACTAACCCAACTATACCCCACTTTCTCTCTCTGCATTTTCCGGAATGTTTGCAAACCCTCAACAACCTGATTGTTTTTGAAAAATCCAGCTAGCAATGCGTTCCAAGTGGCAACATTTCGGTCAGGCATATCATCGAACAACTTTAGCACTTCGTCAAAACTCCCGGACTCGGTGTACAATCTCAAAAGAGCATTATACACCACTTGGTCAGGTTCTTCACGTGCCTTTATAATTTGAGCATGCACAGCTTTACCATTCCGAATATCCGGGATACCTGAACAAGCCCTGAGAGCAACTGAAAACGCAAAATTCCCCGGCTCAACACCCTTGGACAACATTACCCAGTAGATAAGCAAAGCATCCCTAAAATTCCCATTTTTGGAAAACCCAATTGCCATTGCCACATAAACCGACTCAGGAACACGATCCATCTCCTCGACTCCATATCGAAATACACGACGTGCCTCATCCAACTGGCCACAGACTGAGAAAAGAGTTATAAACTTGGAACTTAAAGTGGGATTCTTCAGAAGATCTGTGTCATCCTCGGATTGAAGAAGATGAAGGTAAAGCCTCCTACCATGGCTCAAAGATTTTCTTGAAATGCAGGCGTGTAAGAGCGTGGTGTAGGACTCTAGATTAGGTTGTCCAAAAGGGGTTCTGGATTGATGGGATTCCAGTAAAAGGTGAAGAGCTTCGTCCAGTTTGCCTGATTTGGAGAGAGATTTTAGGGTTGAATTCAGCGACTTTTGTGTGCGTAATTGCTTTAGAGATTTTGTGGGTGGAGTGACAGTTAAATTAGTTATTGAGAGGGATAAACAAGAAACAGCCATTGTTTTTTAATGTTTCTTCGTGAAGATAGTGAACAAGTTTATCTACCCTCCCCCCGACCAAACATGCCAGCATTACCCTTTTAAGCTCTTTCTAGAAGAATAGTTCTGATTTAATTCAAGAAAACTATGACTAATTTATTATCATTTTCTAATTAAAATGTGATTCTCATGACACTTTATCAAATCTTTGCTCAACAAAAATTCTAACTCCAATCCTATTAGTATCTACTTAATTGGATATATATTATTTGACTAGTTTATAATTTAAAAAATGATCATCATATTATTATCAATTGATTTTTTTTTTAAAAAAAATTTGGGAACGTCTACAAAATAATTTGAAAAGAAATATAGTAGCAAAAAATAAGATTTAAGTAGTTGGAATAAATCTCCTGTGTTCAAAATCAATTTCTATTGATATTGTTTTGATTAAATTATAATAAAGGATGCTTCGTCGATTATTTATTCCATGATATCCATAAAATATTGTATACTTATAATTTTAGCTTCGAAAAAAAATAAATTAGTAGTTATTGGACTTGAACGTAATGTTTGATCAGACTCTACACACCAATATATATAATTTGTGCAATATATCTACCCATTGATAAGTTAAGTGTACCCAAATTCAATTCAAGATAGAAAATTTTCCACTAAACGTAACGTACAAAATTGATGTTTTGATTGGCGGATTGAATTTCTATTTCAAATATTATCAGATCTCATATTGCATTTAATATATATAGTATCAAAAAATAAAAATAAAAATATGATTTAGATACACAGTGTGTATGTATTAAATGAAACACAAAGTGGGATACAATTTGGAATTGAACATCCAAATCGATCAATTAAGTTAGGTTTAGGAACATATTAATGATAAGAAAATGCGTGCATGGGCTGAGAGGCTGGCCCAGATGTTTTTAAGCCCAAATCCGCCTCTAATCCTCGCAGAGAAACAAATCTGTCATTTCTCCTTCAATTTATTTCTTGTTTTTTTGGCAATAAGGGGTAAATTATTACCATTTCATTTGAATTTTATCATAATTATAAATATTTTTTCGTTATTTAAAAAATTATAAATATCGTCTGATTAAATGATCATCTATCAAATACTCCTCTAGACAATCCATTATAAAGTGTATTTATTAGATAACCGTTAATTCTAAAAGGTATTTGTAATTTTTCAAATAACGACGGAGTATTTATAAGTATGAAAAACCTTATGGGAGTCCACTGTAGTTTACCCTTTCCCCTAAAATAGAAGGATATTGCACGTAACATCTCCAACTCCACCAAAACATACTGAACTGAAAATCAGCTGCTTCTGGAGTGGTCTACATTGCCCCATCCTTCAACTACATTTTCTTGATCGTTTTCCATAGTCATCCAACAAGGTCTGACCAGCAACATTCTGACTAAATTCAGACAGCCTAGTTACGTACCACAAAGCACAACATTTTGTATCTGAACTTCAATGTTGATGGAAACCATAATAACGTATAAACTGCGAAGATGCTATGTTATTAACCAAAACAATCTTGATTGCCACCAGGCAAGGGATTGAGAACCACATCAAAGAAAAAGAAAGAAAAGAAACCCTGTTGGTGCAACCTTATTTTTCAGACCTGGAGCTACATCTTGGGTATATAGTGCTCCTATCAACTGGCAACCGGAGTTGACAATCCAAATACAATGGGAAAGTGACTGAGCCAATTAGCCCCACTCTCCATCGGGTCCTCGTAGTCCCTTTCAGTTCGAAAACCATCACTCCCTGCCTCAACGACAAGTTCACAGCCTCTGATGCTTCCAGGTTCAGTGGGATTGGACTTGACTGAGAGACATAGTTGAAGTCCACGGAGCTGTTGGCGCTGACGCTGAACGGGTCGTTCACCAAGTAGGCTATGGTCTGGCCACGAAAGTTGAGGGCAAACCTGGTGTGGGAGAAGCTTGCATGAGCCTTTGCATTATCGTTCTCAGCCCGGATCACCACCGTGACTTGGACTGTGAGCAAGCTGGTTTGATCAAAATATATGGTGTCGAGGGAGGCACTGCCGACACTGATCTTGGGGACCTTTGGCTTGATTGTGAGATAGCCGAGGAAGACAAAAATGCCTGTGATGATCACCAAGACGGAGATTATGGCACAGATAATTGCCGCGCACCAGATTAGTGGGTTGGTGTGGTTGCGGGGACCAAACTGCTTTGGCTTTGGCATTTGGGAGGTGGTTTGAAAGAGAGAACATTAGGCATGGAAGCTGTGAGATTTGTGGTGCTTTATGATTGAAGGGATATGAGGAATTTAGACAGATTTGGGAAGGGAAAGTGGGTGGTTAGGGGGTGGGGGGGAGGGGGGGTGTTGAGGGGTACTTAGCTCTAATGGGCGGGGAAGGTTTTGGTATCTTCCTTTCCTAGGCAGAAAGCCATCTAATGTAATATATTCTGGATTATGCTTCCCCAGTATGGTTAAACTTTAATACAGAGAGGAATGCGTGATGCACACCTTTTGGACCTTAATTTTCACGACTCTTTGCTCAAGTTTCCGACAGCCTTTTACCTGCGGAAAGATGAGGGACCGGCTCAAATTCATATATAAATCCCAACTTTTAAAACAGAAACGATAATGCAACTACAGAATTGATGGATCGACAGAACATCTTCGCAATTTAACAACCAAGGCATATCAAAATAAAATGAACACATCGATGTTGCAAAATAAAAGGAATTCATTCTGGAAGAACAGTGAGTACAATGTCAGCAACACAGACACAATGAGGCATGGGCTTCTCTGGTAGACTTTTAACTTCGGAAACAGCAATGTCTTAAGATGTTAAGAGATTTGTAGTTTGCTCAGAAACTTAAATTGATGTTGCAGTCATTTCAAGTGCTACATTAGAAGGAAGGTGACTAAATAGACACCTAATTCCCCAAAAAGAAGAGAATAAACAGACACCTCCATTTTTTATTTTGGCCAAACGCCGAAGCTTCTGCTCTGATATTCATCAGTCTCACTGGCAGTCTCTTTAACACTCTCTAGGGCCCAAGAGAGTCAAAGCTTTCTTCGAATGATTTTGATGAATGCCACAGAGTTCCAATTTCCTGCTTTATCATTGTACAGCTTCGGTAGTCTCTAGGAGGTGGTCTTGAACACTTACCATTCTCACATGAAAATGTCCCGTTGTCTTATGGAAGACTTGAGCTTATTGCTCAGCTGATCATTCAAGGCCGGAAAATGGCCATCAGATTTCACTCTGCGTCTTGAAGAAGATTGGCCTCAGAGGATCAACGTCATGTGGTCTGAAATCAAGAGCTGTCCACCCTTGCTGTCTTTAAAAAGGTGATTATTTAGAACTTCAGAAAATAGTCAAGGCTTTGTTACCAAGTGACTTCACCATGTGAGCATGTAGTTCTTACAGTAGTTGGTCTAAAATGCTTCTTTCTTTCCTGTAATCAGTTTCAGTTGGCAACAGAAAAGTTCGAGAGCTACTTTCTGCAGACAACAGCAAGTCGGACAGTTTTTCCACTGTAACAGTCCTATACACGGCTAAGATAAGCCCTGCCCAGATGCATCTCAATTTCAATTTGCATGCTCAATGCCCATCAGGTTCAATCTGTATGCAAACCACTTCCATCCGAAAAGCAACAGATATACCCTCCAGAAACTACCAATGTTTAACCCTAAACAGAAGAACTTACTGCAATTGTTAACATCATAAGGATAAGGATCTGGTTCTGGTGCTGGCATGGGTGCTAACTATGCAGCAATAGGACTCTCAGTGTTGAACTTGAACATGTAAAAGTGGACCAGGAAGTAGCTAATGTGCTACAAATGAAATGAACTTACTTCCAAGCAACAGTGCTGCCTCCCAAATGGATTTTCTTCTCCATGTAGTCAACAGGATAGGTAACATTTCCTTGGCCGCTGCAAAATGTGGGCTTTTGCAACTTGATTAAAAATCCTCTCACAAAATTCAGAAGAAGATTGTGCGAGCAAGAAGAGAGAGAGAGAGAGAGAGGAAATAAACTAGCAAGGAGAGCTCCAAACAAGAAGTATGAAAATCAGAAATCAAGCATCCTCACATTAAAAAGTAGACTGCATTTGGGCCTGCAAATTCTGCTTTTCAGTATAAGAACTACGAGATTTTGTCAGATTATTTGAACACATTTGAATACTTTACTCTGGTGCTCCTGATGCAGTCTGATCTCCATTCAGAACAAGGACATGCATCAAAAATCCATCCACAATGCTGCAAAGCATTGGTATAAATGGTGAAATACAAAGTTCAAGTTTGAGGACATAATCAGTCTGTGAAACAGGTTCACAGGAATCGATGTAAACGGAGAAGATGGGTAGCCCAGAACTACCCATCATATTTCCCAGAATAATTCACCAATCAACAGTAATCACATGATGCAAATTTCAGCCAAACGACCAACCACCAACCCAAGGCTGACAAATTTGTTCCTTTGAATAAGTTTGCACACTAAAGTTGTCTATCCATTTGAAACTCAACAAACCGAATACCATCTCAAAAATCTGGTTCACAAATTGTGAACTAGATCTCATCCACTTTAAAGCTGACATAAAAATGTCTCCTACCTTTTTTAGATTTCATATAATCCATCAAGCAGGCACAGAACGCTGCTTTTTTAGCCCAAATTGAAGAAAGCACTTTAAATTGAAAACAGAAAAGGGGAAAAAATTGAAGGGTGAAAAGGCGAGCCCTGCACAGACCATGCTCTCACCATAGCCTGCAGACTGACGCTGATTCACACTCCTCAATCTCCTAAACTCATCACACCCCTGCCCCCTTCCAACCTTCATCTCTCTTCCTGCCAAAACTCTCTAACCTCTTAGAACCCTAAGCATATAACAATAAACCATCATAAACAAAAGATAGACATAGAAAGAGACAGTACGAGAACAGAAATAAACAAGGGAAGCAACCAGAGGTCCAGAATGAAGCACATCTGGAAAAGAGAAGACTAAAATGAGGAGGCAAAGTATCTATTGAAAATTTAATCGTGACACTAGTAGATATTCAGAGTTCTTTCAATCATCAATGCCACATAAAGGATTACGCAACCACACAGAACCGTGCTTACTGCCATTTAACACATAAGCCTAGAGATAGGAAGATTTCCACTTCCTTGAAATATGGTCATAGATATCACGGGCACTTCTTCCCTCCTTATAAAAAGCATTCTTCACCTTTGTCATTGTTGACTCATATATTATAATTCTTTCGTCAATCATCTTCTCTATGTACCTTCTCAAATCTGTTAGTCTCCCCAAATTACAGAAACCAAGAAGCACTGCATTAGCGCCATCATCACGGGGTGAAATGTTGTTCTTAGCCATATATTTCCATATCTCGATTGCCATCTCTGGATCATCCCCATCAAATAACATCTTGATGGCAGCAGTAAAATTTGCAGGGGTTGGTGGCCATTCATTCTTGACCATCTCAATAAAGAACTTCCCCACTTCACGTACCTTCTTATTCTTGATCAAGCATTCAAAAATCATGTTATATGTCAGAGAATCAGGAAAAGCGCCATGGAAGACCATGTCATCAAGCAGACGAAAGGCGTTGTCAATATCATTGGCGCTGGTGAGCAAACCAATCATGACGTTATACATCGTCAAATTGGGCACCAGCCCACCACCAACCATTATATCCCACAACATAATGGCATGAGCAGAATCATTCTGCTTAGCGAAAATATCAAGTGCATTAGAGAAGAATCTCAAACCTGGCAAGCAGTTTTTACCCTTCATTACCTGCAAAAATTTGATTGCCTCGTCACCCTGTGCTCCACGCACAAGAGTATTCAAAAAGGCATCATAAGCAAACATATATTGCGGGCTCCAGCCCACTCGAATCACCATCTCTCCAAAAGTGTGTTTTGCGTTGGCTACATTCCCTTCCTTCTCCCATCCTTCCAACAAAATAGCAAATGAGTCCGCATCCGGGGGTATGTTAGCTTTTATTCTCTCAAAGAACTCGAGTGCTTTCGCAGTATGGTTATCTTCTCTACACATGGCACTCAGTAGAGAATTTACTGCAATAATATCAGGTTGGATTCCGTACCTGTAAACTCAATCACTTGAATGCTCAAAGTATATACTGATGGTAGCAGTTAAATAACAGACCAAGCATGCATCTACCCTCCATTTGCTGTGAACAAGAGGAGACAATAAGGCAATAAAACTAGAGGAATCTTATACCATTATTAACTGGCTCTGTTTTTTTTATTCCAACAGGGAAATATATTGACAGAAATTTTTCATCACTTTGAAACATGGTGATTATTTTCCACAAAGCAAAACTAGGTCTAGGAAAAGAAAAAAAATAACTCACAAGTGAACAACAATTACTCACATCCTAAAATAGTATTTGGTTAACACTTTCATTTCTCAAATACCATGAAAATGTATTCTTCCTTTTACAAAAATCACTAGTCAGAAAAAATTTCAACATCATATTTCTCTGATTATAACTACGGTACAGAAAGGGCATGAAGAAGTTGTAGTTCAGATGTCAAATTATTTGAAATTTATCCTTGTTAATAATTTTGTCAAAGGCATTTGACAACCACATTTCAGTCTGTGATATTGATGGCAATTGGCATGGATAGATAGGTCCCTGTCCAGGATCCACCCCATGGTGAGTTTTAATTTTATTGATCCTGGCAGGTCGAGGCAGCTCTCCAATTTTGTCCAAGACCCTTCTCAAACCAGCGCTGAATAAAATTTATAGATACAATTAAGTTTTTTAGAATTTATTACTTTTGTGCAATATATGTATTTGCTAAATAACTTGTATTTTTAACATAAGAATAGCTTGTTGCATATTTATAGACAATATTATTATTTAAAAAAAGAAAGGATAAAATTTTTATATCAATTAATTGAAGAAAAAGGAAAAAAGTTAGTCAGGTTAGTGGTTTCGACCCCGGGGGGAGGTTTCCAGACCTACCAAGCCGAGGGGGTTCTAGGTGGGAAGGTGGGGGGGGGGGGGGTCGACCCCGGGGGGAGGTTTCCAGACCTACCAAGCCGAGGGGGTTCTAGGTGGGAAGGTGGGGGGGGGGAGGTCTCCGTTCTGGCCAAACTGGCGTGGGATGATCGTATTGCCATCCTTAACTCTGTGACCAAGTAGGATGAATAGGTAGGATAGGAGTTTAAAATATTACCAAACTTAAACCCAGTTGTTTGAGTTTAAATCTAGAAGAGTTATGATCGAACCCAATCCGCTCCAAAAATTAAAGATTGAGAAAGTAGGAACCACTACCTTGCATAATCGTGTGTAAATACAAAACAAATAGTGACCAAGATATCCAACATCAAGTGGGCTAGGTTTGACCTTAAAGTTAAGGTCAACCACATTGGCTCTCCCCACCTTTCTCCAACCAACTTGTTTAGTCCATTGTATCCACGTCCTCAAATTGGTTGCCACCCAGCCCAAGCACCTCTTTGCTTCACCGCTCGCTTCCCTACCTTCAAGCACGTCTCTTTCGCGCACCCATCTCCTTTATCAATCAGGATGGGCAAATAGAGCTTAAGGCATCCCACACTTGACATAGAAGAAGCTTTTGCTTCTTGAGGTCTACAAGTGTAATGAGATTTTTCCCCTAAAACTCAAGGTTGGTTTGATAAATTAATACATATTTCAAACCAGTCCAAGCTGCGAACTTAAAACAAGTCCAAGACAACACAATCTTGAGAACTTAAACCAAAAGCTATTGAATAAAGTTTGATAAATGATAAACTTAAAAAGTATAATACAATATATTTTCAATCCTATAGGACGATGAACAATTATACAACTAAAATAAGTGATAGCGAAAAACTCAAATGAATAATTATCATTCAAAAAAAGTTACATAGTTTAGCATAATTCAAGTCAAACCTACCATTGCTGACGCTTAGGTAAATTCAACTTCAGTACCTTAAGGTCAGCTAGGCTTGGTTTCGTTTGATGTCAATTATGCTCAATCAAAATATAATCGATGATAAATATTCCCACCTACCCTCATAGCCTCTGAACTCTTCTTTTATTCCGCACTTTTGTATCCCTTCTCTCTATTACTATGGTTACGACTTTACAAAGCGGCAAAGGTAGGGCCAAAAGTAGGGCCCTACGGGTGAGGCCTTAGCATCAAAGGATAGTACTATTTTCCACTCTGGTATACTTGTGCACAACTGTGAAAAGAAGCTAGATCAAGTCAAATAAAAAATGATTTGAGTCCCAATTCAAATATTAGGACAAAGGTTGGGAAATAGTACAACCTCTTCTTTGCATAGTAGGAGAAAGACAAAGGGAGAGGAAGATACAATAAGATAACCATGTTCATCCAAAATTCCCCCACGACTTTTTGAAGAAGAAGAATTAGTTATCTTTCCCTTTCACTTCCCAATACCAAACATAATGTTTTAGGATACCTTAGATTTTTCAACCAAGGAGAAAGATTGCAACCCTCCCCCTTTTCCCTGTGGAAATACACATGCGCAACAAGGTTGAGTTGAAACATCAGCGATATATATGCTTAGTTTGTGCCAATTCTATGTCATTCAGCTTGTCCATCAAAGAGGTTTTTAAATAGTTTCTTTTCACACATTCATCTAAAGGTGCAAAAAAAAATTCTACATCAATCCTTTTACTCTACCTTTAATGCTTAATAGCATATAAATTTAGTTACCCACTACAAGTGCATAGGTCTTACCCTTGGCTGATGTTACATGCATTAAGATACAAAGACTTCTTATTCCACAACAAAGAAAGCACTTTTTCACTCTTTCATATACTAGGAGATTTCACTCGGAAAAGAAAATTTCCACCGATCTACCACGCAGTCAATTCTATTCCACTTAATCCCTCTTTCATAGGCACATATCTTTCCAGCGAAGGAATTGGAAATCTTTCTCCCGTTGTATGAATCCAATTTTCATTTCATCCAGGAAAAGCCATCTGTTTCTTAACAATGTCTTTGTCATTTGATCCAATAGCATTCCGTTAGACAGGAACAGAGTTGAAATACTGATAACTCTCGGTAGAATATTAAAATGGAAATATCCATCAGATAATAAACTAACAATAATCCTGAAGCCTGCCAATTTTATGCTCTAGAATTTCTCCCTTGGTACCAGTTTCAACAGCCTGTTTAACTATCTTTTGTGGTTAAAATTACCAGTTTTCAGATGAGAAATCAGTATTAATAACCAAACTTTTTAAGCCGAGAAACAACAAGTTCTAGTGTTTTGCACAGATGTCAATACTCTTCTTTAAAGCTAAAAATGGCTGAAGTAAAATGGGTAGTTAGTTTACTCTATGATGGCAGCAGTGTCTTCTTTATTGGGACATACCCTTAGAGCCCTCTTCATCATTTAGCTGATTAATGAAAAAGTTCACTATCCTCCAAAACTGCAAATGATGCTATGCTTTGAACCATCCACCAGATGTTTAATGGGGAAGGCATATAGAAGAAGATATTCGCCACTGCATAGAACTGTTTTGTTAAAATTTCTTTTTATTTTTTCCTCTGTTTGGTATTGAGGACAGCTTATTGGAGACCATAATATCTCTGGCTCATTAAATTGCTTCTTTTATCTAAAAAGACTTCCGTCCATCAATCCTCCTATTTATTTCCATCATACGGATCCAAAAGAAACACACACCTACCAGCTTCAGCACTTAGAACCAACGAATAGATAATACCATGAACACCGTATTATGCCCTAAACGTAAGTAACAAAACAGATACAGAATGTGGTAGAAACCAAAGCAAACAGGAATCAGAAAATACAAATGGCATTTCCTTACCTTTCCATGACATCAAAAGTCATAACAGCCTCATCAAACCTCCCGGCGATACAGTAATTCTCGAAAACCGAAACGAACGTTGTCAAAGAGAGCAAACCCTCCTGCTTCATAGACCGGATGGCATCCCACATTGGCTCAAAAAGTTTATTCTTCCCGAGCAAATCCACCATGAGGTTCCACGAATAGCCCGTGTGCTTTTGGGCCATCCCGGACCACCGAAAGAACTTAGCAGCAGCTGAGGGAGTGTTGTATGAGAGCTTGAGGACTTGTTGAACAATTTCAGGCTCCGGCCGGATTTGGGTCGAGGCTAGACTGGCCTCCACTTCGTGCACCGGAGCGGTGGAGAGGATCTCGCATAGGATGCGGGCTTGGGGAGGGAGGTCGCCGGTCGTGTGATGAGTGGGGAAGCGAGGTGGGGGTACTTGAAGGAGATGACTAGAATTTTCTGCCGCCATTTGGGTTTTCTTCCTCTCTTCTTTCTCCTTCAACGTTTCATTACAGAAGATTGGAGTATGAGAAATTTGGATTTTCCTGTGGGGGACGGAGATTGTTCTTTGTCAGCCGGCGGCGACTTGCCGACTGATGAGTTAACCTAATATGGGTTACTACGGCAGGAAAAAAGGTGACCGGAGAAGGGTGACAATTGGGCGACCCACCCGGATCCGGATACCCACGGTTAAGTCGACAACAATATTGCATAAATTTCAGTTTACCCCCTCAAATATAAAACCTTCAGCACTTTGCCAACTCAAAAATAATTTTGGGGACTTTTGACACCAGAAGTTTTTGTAAATTACACTTTTGGTCCCTATATATTTTAATTAATTCCTAATCTTTTCAAATTGTTATGATTTAGATTCAATCATTAAAATTAACGAAGTTGAGAATACACCTCTGCTCTACTCATTATCTTTATATTATGAAAGAAAATTTTTATTGTAAAAACTATTAAATTATATAAATCAAGTCACGTGATCACATTATAAACTTTTATCATTAATTTTCTTGAGTATTTTTTGGAACAAATTATTAGATTGCATAATCCCTTTATACAGCTTTTTGGTTTTATGGATTTTTTATTATTATGTAAAAAAAATTAAAATAATAATTTTAAAATTTAATTAGAAGAGTCGGCACAAATAATTTTTTTAAAAAAAATTGCGACTTTGATCCATTAAATAAGCGTGTTGCACACTGATTCTCACTTTATAGAGTTAACAGCTTAAATTTAAAAATTTTAAAAACACAACATAAAAAAATGAATGAAAAATCTGGCATTTCATTTGATGATCAACCATCATGTTTGAGTGTGACTCACTCACGCGCAATTCTTTGTTCATTTTTTAACATTTGTCTGACAATGAACCAAAACTTTGTACTATGTTTGGTTTTATTTTTAATTTGTTTTAAGTGTTTTGTGGAAATAGAGAGAAAAAAACAAAGATAAATAAGTATGAGTTTAGAAATAATTTGTATGTTTGGATTTATTTTTTAAGATAATATAAAATAAGTATGGTAGGTTTGATATTGTTTAGTATGAGTCAAAAACTACTATTTATTGTCAAATTATATCTTATATATATATATATATATATATACGAGTATGTATATAATTTTTTTAATTGTAGGGCTTATAATTAGTGTAGACTTATTTTGATAAAAAATAAATAAGACACTGCTTCAAAACATTTTAAAACACCATCAAAACTTCCAAAACAAATCAAGTCAAATATTGTCTATGTTTTGTTCCATCTAAAAAATAAAACAAACTTAAAACCAAATATTATGTTGGTATTTTTAAGATTTGGGCTTAAGTGATTGCATCGTAAAATGGGGAGTGTTATGCACAGCACCTCCGACGTGATGGGACCAAATATGCAATTTTGTCGAATTTTTATTACCACACATAGAAACTAATAATTAGATGAGAGAGTTTAAACTCAAAGTCCCTTTCATTAATCACATCGAAAAGCAGTGAATCAGCAGACAAATCACGTAGTGACAGATTGATTTGGAAGATGATTTCCTCTTCATCAGTATCGCTATCTTGTACCGGTGACGTGGTTTTCTTCCAACCGTTGTGGCATGCACCGAGAGAGAGACGAGCGTTGACGGACGCCTTCACGATTAGCACGAGTACAAGAAAATCTGGCAATTTTGTCTGTGGCTGGCGTCTTTCCCACTCTACTTTCCAACTCCTCAACTCCTTGCATTGTTGTTAATCTGAAAATCTTGATAAAAAACAATCCTCCTGCATGAGAAAAATCCTTACTTTCCAGCACCATGAACCCTACGAAAGGCTTAATCCGAACCCCAACGCCGCTATTTCGCACTGAAACAAGAAAGTTGGATCCGAATATCAGATGGGCATTCCACCTTCACTCGAAATTTCATGGTTTTGTGCGCACAAGATCCTCGAGCGATCGTCCCCCGGTTGCCCCGACTTCAGTGCCTGCTATTGCATCAGATGTTCGTTCGGGTCTGTCTCATAGCCCGAAGCAAGAGCAGTTGGAGAAAATTGAAGTGAATATAGAGAAGGTGATGATTTGGGGATTTATGATTGTTTAAGCCCTTACTTTTTTGGAAATTATGCTTGATATGGTTCTTTTGTTGTTGTCCTGCTGCAGGTTATTTATGGGTGCAGGTTCTTTGCCATTTTTGCGGTTTGGGGATCACTGGTTGGGTCTTTCCTTTGTTTCTTCAAGGTGAATATAACCATTGATGGGCTGGGATCTTTGCTCCCTGTTTTGCTTTTATTGCATTTAGTTATTATGATGTGTAAATGGAAGATTTTATGGTGATTTTTTTGGGATTTGAATGTCATTTGGCTTGAAGTCTTTGGATAATCGGCACGGTTTGCCTCCCTTTTTTTCCCAATGGTAGATGAAGCTTGTGTTAAAGATTTCGGGGTGGGACTAGTTTACTGAGATTGGAGCTTCAACTTACTAGTTGGACACACTGGTGACCACCTAGAACTATATAATTATGAAGAAAGTAGCAATTTTTATCCCCTATTTGGGTGAGTCTAGAATAGATGATAAGTTTAAATCTCTTCATGAGTGGACTGAAAAGCTGGAAATTGACTGAAGAGCTGGAAATAAGTTGTGAAGTATTAAACAGTTTATAGCTATCTCTGGAAAATTTGAGAGTAAGTACTGTGTTAATGCAACGTAGACAAATGCCGAATGCGTGTATACATTAACTTTATGAATTTGTTTTAGATTAAGTTGCTCATGCTTCCAGAGAGCAGTTGTGAATGGTGATGTGAATTTATTTAAGGTACAAGTACGCAATGGTCGACTCCCTAATTTTCTAAAACTAGCATTGAAGCCACCTAAATAACCTGGGATGGATCTCACCACTCCCAGTTGTTTACCAATTACAAGATTGGCTACGCATTGTCATTGGACATGACAATTAGTCTTGAAAAACCCAAAGTTGTGCTCCTGTTGGCTTTAGTATTTGATCCATGCTTGACTGCATATTTACTGATTTCAGTGGGTTTTGAACGTTAAAGACGTTTTTGGAAATGATTCTTAATCAGTTTTCCCATATAGGGGTGTGTGTATGTTGTATCAGCATTCCAAGAATATTTTCTGGACCGAGGGAAAGTGATTGCATCACTTGTTGAGGCTACTGGTACGTGTATATTATCTACATCTTCATTGGTTGTTGCTTTTACTGTCTTAATTTATCATGCAGTTAGTGACATCTCAGTTGTTAGTTGTTATACTATCTATTGGGCTTGGCATTCAAGAAGTCCATCAAATGATCGTTGATTTTCTTTTGAACACAAGTCAAAAGTTTAGTCTGGCAAGTGCATAATTGAACTAGTATGTGAAACACATGAAAATGTGCTCGTAGGTGATTGATATGTTAACTGAACCAGTAACTTTCTGCATGCATTCCGGCCTCTGTGGTTCGCAAAATTCTATATCACTTGAGCACGTTTCTTATCCAAAAAGTTGAAGTTCCTTTTTCCTAACAATCTCATGCCTAACATCTTGGTTGCGTATAAAATTTCCATCTCTACCGAACACTTGATTAAGACTTTGTCTGGAGTCAATATAGCATGTATGTGTACAAAATGTTTATTCAGCACTATTTGGCAGCCCTATCTGCTGCGATGTTTTATGTTTCACTTGCACGTACAACTTTTTAACTGATCTTGAAGTATTTTATTCCACCTAGATGTCTACCTACTGGGAACTGTGATGTTGGTCTTCGGCATGGGCCTTTACGAGCTCTTCATCAGTAACCTTGACAAAGGAAAATCCTTGTCAAATGGAAGAAGTACATACAGATCAAATCTGTTTGGTTTGTTCACTCTCAAGGTTCGTCTGCTTTTCCGCTGGTGCAGCCAGTTTTCTCCTCCGTGCTTATGTTACTACTGCACTCATACTCAACCCTCCAACAAATCTTGTCATCTCATTCAAATTCATGCATTTAATTTCTTTTTTTATCTAGTCCATTTTGTCCGGCCTGAACTAATAATATGATAAGTGTATTCACTTTCTTTTAACTGCACACACACATGGTACGATTGACATGCAATTGTTTCTTACTGCTCACACTTCTCAGCCGTTTTTCCTCATTTCCTGCCTTCTCTTTATCCAAATGAATCAGGAACGACCTAGGTGGCTGGAAATAAAAACCGTGAACGAGCTGAAAACCAAACTCGGCCATGTCATAGTGATGCTTCTGCTCATCGGTTTGTTCGACAAGAGCAAGAAAGCAGTCATACAATCACCTGTCGATCTGCTCTGCTTCTCTGCATCTGTGCTCCTCTCCTCCGGTTGCCTCTTCTTACTGTCAAAGCTAAATTAATGAAGAACGAATATTTTGTGTGTATAGTTTGAGTAGCCCATCATCTCTAGTTAGAAGCTCTTTCAAAATCCAGCTGGACATTTGATAGTTCAGTTTCATTACCTCTGCTCAGGTCATGTCTAGCGCTAGTGTACCTCAACTTCGATGATAATGCTAATATATTCTCGTCTCGTGAAGCTTTACCTATCCGCATGTGTACTCTTCGGGCGGGCGGGATATTTAACACGTTAGCTCTACCTGACACAATGCCCGTTTTCGTTAGGACTATTAGGGTATATAATTGGGTAAAATTCATTTTCGTTCCCCACATTTGATTTCAACTTTAAAATAATCCTTGTCTTTTCGACCAACTTTAAATTAGTCCCTCCAGTAGTTAAATAAGTTTATTAAATTCACAATAGTTATATTAATATATCATTAGACAAGTTATTATTTGAGGGCCAACAATAAATTATTTTAATTAAAACAATTATATTTTTCTAAGTTTAGAAATTGAAGGACCAAATTGTAATTAAAAAAAACAAAAAGTTAACGCATGATTTTATGTAAAGAAAAAAAAGGAAGAGTTTCATAAGGGTAATATAGAAAGACCACTCATTGGAGGGACTAATTTAGAGTGAATTGAAAAGATAGGGACTATTTTGAAATTAAAATCAAAGTCAGGGATTAAGATAAATTTTATCCATGTATAATCACATTCGCCCGCGTAGTTCTTATCACATCGAAAAAACATGGTCTGGAACAATTTTAAATTGATATTCATCCTAATTTTTCATTTTAAACGAATAATGTGTAAAATATCATTTTGTTACAAAAAATTAAATTACATAAATTGAAGAGCAAATTACAGTTACGTCTCCTTATTGTTTGAAAGATTACATACACTCTTTTCAAATAAAAAATAATTATGTAGTCTCTAGACGGTAAGGTGAAAATCATTACTTTTACCTTTTCTTGAATTTTTTTTCTCTTTTAAAAAAATAAAAAAATTGAGAGTGTGTAAAATAAACAGTTCATATAACATATTAGTCCATAGAAATATTTTTAAAAATTCTAAAAAATGCATAGAATTATATTTTAATTAAAAGACATTTTAATCGATTTATCATAAAAATTGAATGAAAATCGATGAAAAGTTAATGGAACTGACGTGTTATTAAATAAACATTAAAAATAAAAAAAAATATTTTTTAAATAATAAAAAAATATTGATAATTATACCCAACCTCGTGGGTTGGCAAGAGTAATCACCCTAAATTGAAAGTTGTATTTATGGAGTTTGGGGAGCTCAATTTAATTAAGACCACAATTATGTGCTATTGTTAATGATGAATTACGTGATAGATTGGAAGAATTGGTGTTCGTATCAAAATATTATTAAATAAAAAATAAAAAATTGCAACTCTACAGCAAAATGGGTAGAATTGTAAAACTAAGCGGAGTCGTCATTGTTAACGACGACTTCCCAATTTCTTTGTCCAAATTGTTAATATTACTAATGTTTTGAGCATTAAAAATTAAAAAATAAATAAATAAAACTAAAGGGTAGTCGTTAGAGCACTAACGACTCTCCTTAATTTTGCAACTCTACACATTTTGGGGGTAGAATTGCAATTTTTTATTTTTTAAATAATATATGATAAATAAGTGGGTGCGTGTGTGCACAGGACAGCGGCGCAGACAACCTCAGGAAAAGGAATACGTAGTAGAAAGAAACAAAAGGATCTTATTCATCATCTCCATATAACAACTCGTCGTCGTCATCATCATCATCATCCTTAAACCCAGCGAAAGAATCGACGCGACTTCAGCTCTCTCTCTCTCTCTCTCTAACACACACACACACACACGCAAAGTTCTATTGATGATAAGGAGAATGCAGAAGGAGGGTCAGGAGAAGAGCACTTACTTATCATCAGGTCAAATGGAGGCGCTTACGGCATTATGCGACACCCTCTTGCCCTCCCTTCATGTTGATGATGATTCACTCATTCAATTCTATCAAACATCAGCTTCCATGGCTGCAACTCCACACGCTGTAATTAACAATCCCGCTTTTTTCTTTTTTTTATTCTGGCCAAATGTTATTATATATATATTATTTCTGCAGCTGTCTGTTTTGCTGGGAGGGAAAGTACAACACCCGAAGATTTACTTGAGCAACCTGGCGGTGTGGCTGCTGTCGACAAGGATAGGAACGTTTGTACTATGTGGGAGAAAGAGTTTGTCCAGCAATTTTCCGTATTTCCAGAGGTTTTCGATGGTTTCGCATGAGGAAAGGGAGCAAATCTTGCTGTCTTGGTCTGATAGCCGTTTCTCTCTCCTGAGAATCCTCTTCAAGGCAGTCAAAATGTTCACTCTCTTGTTGTTTTTCACTCAGGTAAATTTTTCTTTTTATCTATTTTGTACTAGGATTTAATTTTTTCCGTTCAAATTATAGTGAAATGTTATAGATTTGAGAGTAAATTAATAATGTCAAAATTATTGAAGAATTATTATGAAAGATCGCGTAAACTTTGAATTGTGTTCTTTTAATTGTTTGGTCTGGTTATGTATATATGATGAGATTTATGTCTGTAATGTTCTTACCATAGAAGCCTTGATACTAACTTCAAAGGTTTATGTTCTTCCTAGATGTGTCACTTTTTTAACGTTACTTTCCCTTGTAATAATATATCAGTTCATTGTTCTCGTTTTCTTGAGATGAAAATAAACTGCATGTCTGAATTGATCACTCACAGGTGAACGAGAAAGACGAGAATGTATCTTGGAAGGCAATAGGCTACTGCAGACCGGACCTGAAAACTCGAAAACTCAGGATCAAAAACACACAACTAGGAAATGAAGTACCAGAGGAAGAAAAGGAGTGAA
>NC_026150.1:18880167-18890294 GCF_000512975.1 Sesamum indicum
CCCTACACAAAGGCATCATCGATTTCGACCAATCTAGGGAAACAGTACTTGACAAACTACAAAACTTAGGCTTTACCGTTACCCTACCGGATATAAAGGACACAAGGGTCGAGTCTTTGAGTCCATCATTCACCATCAAATGTGATGCAGTAGTAGTCGGTTCCGGCTCAGGTGGCGGGGTCGTGGCTGGAGTTCTTGCAAAGGCTGGCTACAAAGTGCTTGTAATTGAGAAGGGAAGCTATTTGGCAAGGAGCCGTCTGTCCCTTCTTGAAGGGCAAGCCATGGATCAGATGTACCTCGGGCACGGGATATTAGGGACTGAAAATATGAATGTTCTGGTGGTTGCAGGATCAACTGTAGGTGGAGGATCGACGATAAACTGGTCTGCGTCGATCCGCACTCCACCACATGTTATAGAAGAGTGGGGTGGGAAGTACAAGCTAGGATTGTTTGGGAGTAAAGCTTATGATGAGGCTTTGGATGTTGTCTGTCAGAAAATGGGAGTTCAAATGGAATTTGAGCATGAAGGGTTCAACAACATGGTTTTGAGGAAAGGGTGTGAAAATTTGGGGTACCCTGTGCAGACCATCCCAAGGAACGCGCCTTCTGATCATTACTGTGGTTGGTGCTGCCTTGGTTGTAAAGACGGAGGAAAAAAAGGTGTCTCAGAGACATGGCTGGTGGATTTGGTTGAATCGGGGAATGGGGCGGTTTTGCCTCAATCTGAAGCCATAAAAGTTATATCACGCAAGGTAAATGGCAGAAAGAGGGCGGTTGGGATAGCCTTTGAGTTCCTGAATCGGGGTGTGAAGGAAACAGCAATTGTGGAATCAGAAGTGACTGTTGTAGCATGTGGTGCAATTTGCACTCCACCGTTACTAAAACGTAGTGGCCTGAAGAACCCAAACATCGGCAAGAATTTACATCTCCATCCGGTGGTGATGGCCTGGGGCTATTTTCCCGATGCACCATCATCTGATGCATGGCCTGAGGCAGAGAAGAAAAGCTACGAAGGAGCCATAATGACAGCTATGTCAACAGTTGTGGCAAATCCTGAAGCCTCAGGCTACGGGGCAATAATTCAGACACCAGCTCTGCATCCTGGAATGTTCTCTGCCCTAATGCCTTGGCTTTCAGGCAGAGACATAAAAAACCGGATGTGCAGGTTTTCAAGAACAGCCCATATATTTGCATTGGCAAGAGATAAAGGGTCAGGAGTGATAACTTCACCAACTGATATAAGTTACAAATTGGACAACGCCGATCAAGCAAACTTAAGCAATGGAATAGAGAAAGTGCTGAGGATATTGGCAGCGGCAGGGGCTGAGGAGATCGGTACTCATCACAAGAACGGGAGGGTTCTGAAAGTGAAACTAGCCGAGAAAGAGGAGTTTGAGAGGTTTGTGAAAGAGGAGAGTTTAAGGCCGTTGGAAAACCTGTCAAGCCCGATATCCTCAGCACATCAGATGGGGAGTTGCAGGATGGGGGTCGACCCGACATGGTCAGCAGTGAGGCCGACGGGGGAGACTTGGGAGGTGGAAGGGCTATATGTTGCTGATTCAAGTGTTTTCCCAACTGCATTAGGTGTGAATCCTATGGTCACTATTCAGGCAATTGCTTATTGCACAGCACAGTCAGTTCTTGAAGCTCTTGGCAGTAAAGTTCTGATATAGCAGATCTTGATAAGACCAAACATGGAAACATTGAATCCCAGTTAGGTACAAAGACTGGAAAATTGAAGGTATAAACATTGGATCGGTTGATGTTGTCGCTTTGGAACCACTTGTCTTTAGTGAAGACAAGTTTGCATCTGACGCAATGGAGTATGGAACTAAGAATCATTGTCCTGATCCCAACCACACCCCATAAATAAAGCTTAGGTGTGTCGGTCCCACACGTTCTTTCCCTTGACAAGCACAATATGTGTTATAGAGGAAAGAATATATGATTTTTGAACAATTGTAAATTAGATTTTCATGGGCTTAAATTATTGTAGTTCTTCCTACTTCTTACAACCTTTTACCACCCCACCCCTCAAAAGAGCACAAGAGTTGACCAAGTTTCTGTATTCAATCAAAGAATGATTCTTTCTCCTCCCAAAAAAATGAGAGCTCTTCCCAACCAAAAAGTATCCACCAACAATCCAAGAAATTAACAGAATCACCAAAAAAGCAACACTTTCAATCAAATTCTTGCTGCCTTTGAGTAAACTCCAAGAGTCCTCCTTCCCTCATTCGCAACCTCCAACTCTTCCTCTCTTCAGACGATTACACCAGCCTCGCTGCACATGGAAAGACTACACCGATACAGTTTTGCATTTTTTTCATCAATCATAATTACCTCCGCCCTCGTCTCCTTCGCCTTGTGCCTTGCCGCTGAATTCAAGAAATCCAAGGTAGTTCGACGCTTCTCGTTGCCCTCTATCTCTTATTTCCTCCGTCTCATGCCTCTTCCAATCCCAATCTTGATGCATGCTTGAATGTTTTTCCTAGAAAGATGATCTGAGATTGGATGGAAAGCTATGTTATTTGCCAGAAAGCGCAGCCTTCGAATTAGGAATCGCGGCCGTAATCTCTCTCTGCATCTCCCAAGTCATCGGGATTTTTTTCATTTGCAGAAAACTCGGGTCAGCTGAGCAGGACAGCGGTTGTAAACTCAGAAAGCCTACAGCTTCATACAGTTTGCTCATTTTCTCTTGGTCAGTATCTCTTGTTTTCCGGATTATTTCTCACAATGATCAAATTTTTTTGAAAAAAACTCTTCAAATTTAGAAAACACTCTCCCAGAAAAATCTCAGAAAGCCTACAGCTTCATTCACACTCGTCATACATACTATATGTGTAAAACGTACGTCATACATACAATGTATATACGTTAAAAAATTATGCAAAATACAGCACAATTCATAACAAAAATATGAATTCATCGACAGCCATTTGAAAAAAAAAAATCATGAAATCCAATCCAAAAAAATCAAGAACTCAAAATAACGTGGTTCGTTATTTCCTAGTAGCTTCTCATTAATGGCATGTGGGACTGAATGTAATACTAATTTATACCAAAATCCTAGGTAAAAAGGGAACCTTGTAACATGGACAGCTAGATACCAATTAATGTGCACATAAAACAACAAAGAGCACAATGAGATTACAGTTTTAATGCAAGTACTATATTGATGTGACAGGATCAGCTTTGGGATTGCAGTTATTTTAATGAGTGGAGCCACCAGCATGAGCCGAGGTCAACCCTTTGGGGAGGGGTGGTTAGATGGCGAATGCTACTTGGTTAAAGATGGGATCTACGTGGGTTCGGCCGTACTGGGCTTGCTGGCTCTGGGCTCGAACCTCGGCTCGGCCGCCATAACCATGATGCCCAGGAAAGCTGAGGAAAACAGGAGGGTACATGCGCAGGTTGAGAACTGACAGATATAGTATAATGCAAGATTGGGATATTTTTGTGGTGTTGTAACAGATGGAAATGTATATAATTTTGCTATTATATGCATCGTTATAAGGAAATAGCATTTCTTTGTTCTCCTCGGAATTAAATAATTACAATGTAGATTATAACCATCACTTTGTATCAAAAATTTAATTGTTGAAAATTTTCTGCTAATATGAGAGCTATGTTGATAAGTAATATGTACATATACTTCTGTAAACAAACTACAATTCAATAACATACTCTAATAGTGTTCAAAATCGGAGCTACTTAAATCTTTTTAACAAAATGAAAAGACAAACAAAAGCAATGATATTAAGAGTAATCACATAATTTCTTATTTTAGTTTTTCTTATTTTATTTCTATAATCACAAAAATGCCTAAAGGCTTAGTTTCAAGTAAACATTGATAAAAATAAGATTATTGGCTATCCAGCCATATTTTAGGCCATGTACTATAGTACTTAGAAACTGGAGCATAACAAGTAGAGGCAGGGTCAGAGCAAAAAAAATACATGGCCTTGCCATAACTAAGCCTTCAAAATGTGCCAAAAAGATCTAGTAATGACTCCTCCTGGCTAAATCCCATTTATTGTCGGTCCATTGTCATTAACTGGAGTTCAGTTTGCAGAATTAGTTTATTGGAGAATAAAGATGATACTGCTTGGTTTTGAATAGTAAGGTCTCCAATGTCATCTCCTCGTATTATAGCCCCCACGGCCTCTGTTACCGTAGTTATACCCTCTACCCCAATTGTATGGACCACGGTGATCACCACGTCCACCTCTATGTCCACCATAACCTGCTCTATATGCACCATAACCTATTTGAGTTCTCCTCTGGAAAGTGCCAAATGTCTGAGATATGTGGAGAAAGGTGAGAAATTGTCAGTACTGACAAAAAATACTGTTCAATGGCCGGAAAAAAGATAAAAAAAAAAAAAGAAATATAAGAAAAAGGTTTAGCAGCAACAAACCTCAGAATCCAACTTCACTCGCTCAGATGATCGAATCTGCCCACTCCTAGCTCCACGACCAACAACATTACAAGATATGGTGTCGAAGAAATCATCTTTTTTATATGCAGGCTGCATAAAGAAGAGAATGTTCTAACAACAGTTAATCGGTACATTGAACACAAACATACAGTTGTCAGTGTTTCACAAGATCTTCAAAACCTACCTTAGGCTCAGTATCAGATACCAAGTCAGGGTTATCCTCCCCAGGGTCCTGGCCACTTGTTCCATTTTCTTGTATCCTCTCTACTTTATCTCTCTGGTTTGCTTTTCCAAGATACCCCCAAACCTCATCTTTCTTAAACTTCTCGTTCATTGCTTGGAAATCAAATTCTTCAGTGAACTGAGAAGAAAATTGCAACTGGAAATAAGAACGAAAACATCATTAAAAGACAAAACGTAATCAAACCATCAGTATCTTAACAAGATAGGACAAGAAAACTTATTCCAATTATTTAATGCAATTCAAAATTCTATCATCAACTAACTCCCATTAAGAGTTGCAATGAGTAATTAGAAAATGGGATTTGTATTTCAGTGAATTCCTTCAAAAATCATTGATAATGAAGGGAATTGGAATTAATAAGGTATACTAAATACTTCCAAAATCCTATAATCAACTTTCTCCTTTCTAGACCTCTTAACCACATAACTTTGAAAAGGGTATTTATAAGTATCGAGAAAAAGAAGGGTATTAGCAAAAATGTTATTTCTATTTCAAAATCACATTTCATTCTCAACACTAGACAGAAATTCAAAATTATTGTTATATTTTACTCAAGACAGAAGAGGATTTGGATTGGATACCTAAGGATTTTAAATAAAAATCTAAATATATATCCCCTGTAGGATTGATTCCAAAAGAAGTGTAAAGGCGCATAACATATGGATGCAAAAAGAATGCCAAGGCAAAATTTGCTACCCATTGCAAGCAAACACCATATATAAATGAGGGATTTTTTTTTTTTTGGAGGGGGGGGGGGGGAAAGCAGTAAGTAAGTTAACCTTTTGTGAAGGAGGTGGCAGTGGCAAAAGAGGGGGTTGAACTGCAGGAGTAGTGGCTGAGGATGAGAAATTCAGAGGCATTGAACTCATAACACCCATAACCTTCTGATCAGGGTACAATGTCTTTGCGGGATTTTCAGATAGTTTGGGCTGAGACCGATTTGGGGTTAGCAATGTTTGTTGTTGCTTAAACAAGGGGTCTGATATTGGATCTGAAACAGATGGTGTGGAATATGTTGTGGACTGAACAGGAAGTGATGACACAGGGTCAAGAACTACTTTACTAACAACATGAGATTCGATGCTGCTTGTGTTTTGGGAGGTTAATGAAAAAGGCATGGTCAATCCATTAGAATTTATTAATGTGGAATGATGAAAGGGCAGGGATATCTTTGAAGAAAGCGAATCCGTAAAGGGCTTGGACAGCTCAGAAGAAAGAGTTGGTGTAGCATTTAAATATATAGAACTCGATGTTGCATGTGAATGCCCTGGAGAAACATTATTGGATAAATTTGTCGATACGACGGCTGTAGATGCCTGATTCTGCACGGGATGCAAAGTTGTACTTGATGTTAAGGAGTGCTGTTGAGCAGCAGCATTACTCCCTGGCACTCCACCATATCCCTGCATTTGTGTCAGCATGCCATAAGATGAAGCAGCACTATTTGTCGACTGAGAAGAATTCCATATCCCCAACTGTGTTCCAGATTGATGTGAAGGCAATATGTTTGAATAGGATCTTGCATTCATTGCAGAGGGTTCACTGTGCAAGTTGGATTCTGTCAAAGATCCACCAGTAGCTGACATTGATTTTGATGAACTTGAGGGCCCTTCATAAATGTTTGACTATAAATACAAAAAATTAAGTTAAATATAATGTGCAAGTAACCATTTCATTTAACAAAATAGGTGACAATAGTCGAGCGAAAATGATAACCACCTGAATAATTGCAGGATCAGTGAATATCTGGTCCTCTTTTTGAACAGGTGGAGCAGTTTTAACTTGTAAATCCTGAAATGAAGCACATAATGTAAAGAACAAGCAGAAAAAAATTTACAATTGTTTGACTTTAAAGGCATGGATGAATGAAATAATTATAAAGAGAATTGGCAAAGACTTGTCACTTCAGCCATGCAACAAAAGCTGCAGAAGAAAAAAAAGAAAATCTCCCAGTATTCCAGGGGCATTGACAGAGTCATCCAGTAGTAGATTAATCACCAAACCACAGAGGAACGCTTAAGAAATAGATTACAGGCAATAAGCAGTCTTTTTACTAAGATTCTTTAGTCCGCTGGAAGGCAGCATATGGCCTTACAATATAACATGTTATGTTTGCATTATTATATCTAGTTCGCTGCTCTCTGGTTATCTGTTGCTAGTTCTCCAAAAGCAGTCATAATGTTCTCCCATGATATCAATTTAGACTTTCTAACATGTCAAAGTAAATCCTTCCTAGAGCTATTACCCATAAGACTACAGGTTGTAGTGATATGACAATGACATTCAGCACCACCTCACCCTATCTGGAATAGCAGAATACCAAAGTGTGAGAGTGGAGAATGAGGGGGGAAAAGAAAAGAAAGGCAGATGAACAGAGCTATAACTGAAAATAATTGAAATAGCCAAGCCAGTACCCACCACATAACAAAAAAGCACAGACTGAATGCTGGTCCTAACAAAAGGTCACAATGTTATAAGCGTAACAATATCGAGCCACGAACTAAGAAGTAAGAGATAATTGTCTTAATAACTAATGTACCAGAATAGCACATGCTAAATAAGCATCAGGCTGAGTTTGAAAAGCTATTTCAATAAGGGTCAAGCAAAATTACTTTAATGTCACTGCCACGAAACAGGATGTATTCATAAACTCTGTCACTTGGAGGAACTTGTTGCCCATTTTTCTTTCTCCCCTCTGTTCCGTATGATCTCACTGCAAGAATGATCAGTTGAATTCAATAAGAAACTAAAATCAGAAATGTCATTGTTGACAAGAATGAGCCCAGCATTCTTCCAAATGAAGCAACAAAAGACCACACAGCAAAAAACTTCAAGAGAAAGTTTGTGAGTTATTCATTACAAGTAAACTTAGGTAAAGTTTTTGGATCGCATAACACAAAATTGAAAGTCCGCTCCATTTGGTTATATGTCCTTGCTTGTTGTGCATAATATGAACCATACAAGTTAACAATCTTTCGCGATTTCATCCTAGAGCAGTCACTGCTCGAGTCCATGCTTGATCCAACATAATTTACCAAACATCTAGCTTGCAGTGCTACAATCTTAGAATAACGCTCCTGGAACATGATGAGGTTTACACAGAAGAAAGTATTGGAATGTTCCGTAGAGTCATTGGCAGGAGGGCCTGAATTGGCAACAATCGTGGAAGGGAGATGCATAAAAAACAAAGAAAAGGAATCACAAGAGAAATGGGAACAACAAATATATAACATAACAATTTCCAATTCAAACAGAAACAGCATTTCAACATGTAATATCACTAAAATGCAGTAAACTTCTCTTTCAACCACCCCACTTCGCTGCAGGAATGTTTTTATGCATGGAAATGAAATTCCCACGGACGAGCATAAAGAAAAACAAATAACCCAATAATAGGAAACTTTATACAGCAATCCCACAAATTCCTGATTGAAAACAACGGGACTTTACAAAAGAGCAACCGACATATATACCGTACGGAAAAGAGAAGAGCGGGGGGAGGGGGGGCACAAAAAGGTAAACCACGGTATAATACCATCTTTCAGGCCGAGGGTGGAGTCTTGAGGATTGAGATAATACAGAACGCCCTCGTAACGAATCTCGCACTTTGACGTTACGCTTATGAAACTTCCGATGTACGAATCCGCCGACGGCGACGAAGAAGGCGACGCCGTATCGTTGCTCGTACTAGAAGGTTCTTTCGCCATTGATGTGTATGAATTCACCGCTAAAGAAGTCGAATTCGGGATCAAAATAATAGAGAGGAAAACAAATTGGAGATACAGAAGACGATGAACGTTTGATTCAATAATCTGTTAGGGCGCACTTTCGTTTGTGTGGAAGTGGGAATCGGAGTTTCGGTTGAATATATTTTTGATGGTTGCAGAATTTATGGGGGGAAGTTTGGAGGGTTCCCCCTTTCTTTTTATTCACTTTACATTTCTAATTATTGTTTTCTTTTATTTTCCATAACTTTTTTCTTCTTTATTGTAAATTACATTTAGACCCCTCTAAAAATTCAAAATTATATTTTTTTAAAAAAATATTTTAAAATTACACGTATATTTCTTTTCAAAAAATTTTATTTACACACGACCCATTTTCACTATGAGTTGGGCATAAATGCTTACATCAGCAAGAAAACTTACATAATTTTTTTATTTTTTTTTACTTATAAGTGAATAAATAAAATATATATATAAATTGAGATTAACATCATTAAATTTTCTTATAATTACAAAATTATTACGTAAAAATATTAAATAATGTGTAAAATTATAATTTATGTAATTGTTTTTTATTGATATAAATATTTTTCGTTCAAACCCTAATAAAAGAAAGTTGCGGGTAAATTGTGATTTTTTAAAATGAGTATAAATGTAATTTTAGAACTTCTTTAAGAAAATGTGTAATTTTGTATTTTTAGATGGGCTCTAAGCATTATTAACTCTTTTTTTAATAAATATGAATCCACATAAAACATGGGAAATAATAATTAACTATTAGTAATTTGGATATTTAAGGAATCAAATCCTTTGAATTAAAATCCTCCACCTTATTTATCTGCGAAATTTTTCAATAATTACTGATCAATTAAATTTTTATTAGACGTGTAAAAATATGGGATCTCGTGCACTTTAAATGCAAGAAATATAAGTTCAAGTACTCTCTTTTTCTTTTTTTTGGATATTTTATCATGTGAGTGATTAAATAACGTTTTAATTGTATAAACACAACTAAAATTTTATATGTGACTTTTTTTTTCTTTTAAATTATGATCAAAATTGGTTCCGAACTCTCATCTAAGGACTGAACGGCTAAACTTTAATTTTTATAATTAGAAATTGACTCGGTAACAAAATTCTATCATAAAATCAACTTTGTTCATGTTTATAATTTAATTTATATTATCATGAAAATTGTGTTCTTACATTTTGAGTGATAAATATAAAATTTATGCTTTTTGAAATTTAAAAAATTAGTAAATGCATAAATCTGATAATATTATTATATTTAACGTTGATATTTTTATAGATTGAATGATAATTATTCAGTTTCTACCACTCTGTTAATTTATCACCCTTAGTCCAGGCCCAATATCAGTATGTCCGATATTCACCTTAGCTGATATCAAGCTTTATCTGCACATCATAGTCCACCTCAACCTAAAAGGGTGCCAACAGGGGCGCACGTGCTAACTGTATTTTGTTAGACAAAAATACAAGCCAAATTCTATATATATATATATATTATGTAAGATAATATTTTATTGCTGGCACATCTAATAAATAACACGTCGAACAACACGATAAACATTATATCTAGAAATTATACATTCCAATGATACGGGGGATATATTAACCCCATAAGTTGATCCTTAACTCTCTCGTAGTTTGTTTTGATGAATAAGATTTAAGGTAAATTAACAAGATAACTAAGCTCATG
>NC_026150.1:18890309-18891567 GCF_000512975.1 Sesamum indicum
ACCTTCGAATTACTCAATTTATTTCATCAAATCTCATGTTTTTCAGTTGAGTTTCTTTATTTATTTCGCTGAATATTTTACTGACTTAAGTATTAAAATGTTAATACCTGTTTTACAAGTTAGTCATATGATAATCTTAGTATTTTCAAGAAAAATCGTTTAATATTTGTGGTGCTGCTAGACTCTGACAGCATAATTTTATCTAAATTTAAAAACAAACTATTATTGCGTTTTAATTTATCACATATGAAATGTTTGGCACTGCAATTAAAGAAATTCAATACCCAACCTAATTATCTAGTGAGTAAATAATGAAAAAGATAATGTGCAAATAAGTTTTTTCATAAGCACTTTGAAACATAAAAAATAGGATAAATGCTATATTTGGTCCATTAATTATAATTTTTAAAATCACTTTAGGCTCTTACGTTCATTTCTTGATTTTAATCGCTTAAATTTATAAAAATTTCAAAATTTTTCATTTTTTAAGGTAGAAACCCCTTTTTTATATATTTATATATTTATATACGCTTGATGTAATTATTTTATATGAATTATAAATTTTTTTAACACAATAATAACTTACTGCTTAACTTAAAATAAAATATTTCTTTTTAACTTTTAGAAGTTACAAATTTGAAAAATAAAACTATGGATGAATTTTATAAAATTTATCTAATTTGAAAATATAATAAAAAAATTAATTTGTAAAATCTCTTAAAATATATATATATGATATCCATTAAATAATTTAGTCAAAAGTATATTACACCAATTATCGATTCAAAACTCCAAATATTTAATAAATATTATTGACGTTTAATTTTTTCGAACTTATGTTTAATTTTTAAGATATAGAACCAATGACAATATGTCATAGAAGTTTTTTTTCTTTAAATATTTTCAAATTAGATAAATTTTATGAAATATTATTCGTAATTTTGATTTTTTTAAGTTACTAAAAAAAAGAAAAAGAGATTGCTTATTATAAGTCAAGCAATAATATTTATAAGAGTTCAAAATTTTTATTATTTATGTAAGGTAATTACATTGAATTCAGCATATAAAAATATAAGAGAATTATTTTTTCAGCTTAAAAACAATTTATTTGATAATTTTACAAATTTAAAGAATTAATTGAGAAAATAAAATTTAAATTGACCATTTTATGCTCCAAGAAATGAAAAGTATAACAAGAAAATTAGGAATAATACTCTTTGCAGCAATAGTTGTACATCAGCGAGCTCCTCCCTTAAAG
>NC_026150.1:18891580-18922034 GCF_000512975.1 Sesamum indicum
ACAAAAAACACACAAAACTCATTTTTCAGACCCCAAACATCTCTCTCTCTCTCTCTCTCTACCCATCTAGAGATCTTTATCAGTTATGCTAGCAGTTTTCCCCAAATCTTCCAAACCCTAAACCCAAATCTACTAAAAAGTTTCCACCATCTGCTTGAGTTTGGTACGTCCTCGCCCGTTATTGATCTAAGATCCAATTTCGAACATCTTCCAAGCTGGAGCAGCTAAAAACAATCGGTAGGGAGCTCGCAATGGGCTCCCAAGGCGGATTCGGGCAATCGAAAGAGTTCCTTGACCTCATCAAATCGATCGGCGAGTGTCGATCCAAAGCCGAGGAAGATCGCATTGTATTACGCGAAATCGAGACCCTGAAGACTAGGCTGTCCAGCCCAAATACTCCTAAATTCAAGCTCAAGGAGTACTTAATCCGCCTCCTTTATGTTGAGATGCTTGGTCACGACGCCTCATTTGGATACATTCACGCTGTCAAGATGACGCACGATGAGAATTTATTGTTGAAAAGAACTGGTTACTTGGCGGTGACTTTGTTTTTGAATGAGGATCATGATTTGATTATTTTGATTGTGAACACGATACAGAAGGACTTGAAGAGCGATAATTATTTGGTGGTTTGTGCGGCACTGAATGCGGTTTGTAGGTTGATTAATGAGGAGACGATCCCCGCTGTTTTGCCACAGGTGGTGGAGTTATTGGGACATCAGAAGGAGGCAGTTAGGAAGAAAGCAGTGATGGCGCTCCACCGGTTTTATCAGAGAGCGCCGGGGTCTGTCTCCCATCTCATTTCCAATTTCCGCAAGGTGCATATTCCCCTTTTGTAGATGAATGTACGCATTTATGTTATTAGAGGCTTAGAGTGCAGATTAATTAGTTAGTTATTTTCCTTGTTCTTGTTGTTTCCAGTCAATTGTATGAGAAGTGTTTAGGTATGACGGGATCATGTAGATGATAAAAATCACATTTATGAGCTAATCTCTCTGTTGATTTCAAGTGCATAAGGAAATAAATTTATTGGTTCTGGAAGTGAACAATTAGCTCTAATGCAGAGGCTTTGCGATAACGATCCTGGTGTTATGGGTGCTGCACTTTGCCCGCTTTTTGATCTTATTACGATTGATGCTGATGCTTACAAAGATCTGGTGGTTAGTTTTGTGAACATTCTTAAGCAAGTAGCTGAACGCAGACTACCAAAGAGTTATGACTATCATCAGATGCCTGCTCCATTCATTCAGGTACCTCATATCCACTCGAGTATATGTAGCACAGTGCTCCTTCATTCAAGTTGTTACTCATTATGTTATAGTGCACAATCAGAATAAGAAAAAAAAAGAAGAGTAGTCTTGCCCTTGAGATAATGATTTGACTTGAATTATATAATTTTTTAGGCCTGCTTTTTTAATTGTAATGTCTATCTTTGCATATGCAATATAGGCTTCTTTTTCTTGACTGGATGATTGTTTGTTAACAACTTACCGAAAGCTTTCCTCTCAGATCCATATGCACTGGTTGTATAGTAGATACGTTCCTTAAGATATAAGCAAGGATCTGCATGAATGTTGCATATCCTATCACTTTATCTCAAGGAAGATGGAAAACTTAATTAATTTGCACGGAATGTGGATTGCTACATAGTTGTAGGCTTTAGCAAGAATACTACCTAAATCCATATTTCTTCATGCTCTAATTTTGTTTCTTTTAATGAATTATAAATAGTTTGTCCCTTTTGTTGACAGATCAAATTGTTGAAAATTTTGGCCCTGCTGGGTAGTGGTGACAAAAAGGCCAGTGAGCAAATGTACACGATCGTGGGTGACATAATGAGAAAATGTGATTCAACAAGCAATATTGGGAATGCCATTCTTTATGAGTGCATTTGTTGTGTTTCATCATTACACCCAAACCCCAAGTTGCTTGAGGCGGCTGCTGATGCCATTTCAAAATTTCTGAAAGTCTGTATATCTGCAACTTAATGTGATCTTTTTGGAATTCAATTTTATGTTCTTGATATTGTAATGTTATATTATATCCTATGGACAGAGTGACAGCCACAATCTGAGATATCTTGGTATTGATGCTCTTAGTCGACTGATAAAGATAAGCCCAGAAATAGCCGATGCCGCACAGCATCAACTGGCTGTTATTGATTGCTTGGAGGTAAGATATTTGTTTCATTGTTATGAGGTTGGAAGCTAGTGGTTTTTGATTTGATGCCATTGATGAAGATGCGGTACATTTCTGCTTCTGTTGAATTGCATGCTCTTACTTTCTTTGACTGTCTTACTTAACTCTTTAAGTAATAACTTTCCCAGTTTGAGTATCTGTTTGTTTGCTACTTTCTCTTGTTATAAAGCTTCAATGTCTCTGAATCTGGCTTTCCCTGTATGCCAATTGACCCAATGAAACAAGAGATATATAAGTAACAAGTTTCATAAGCCAAGACATGTTTCAATGTTGCTTAATGCTAGTTTCTGTCTTGTTCCATATGACATTTATTAATTTTGCAAAACTTTTTCTTCCTGGAAATCCGTTTAGATAATTTTTACAGGCAAGTATTTTTGTCTACATTTTATCGTGCAATAAATTTTATATGTGGTAACGTGTTGTTATGTTGAGGTTGTTTTTCACTTAAACTTAAGCGGATGTCTGCTATCTTCTATAATTCAGGACCCGGATGATACCCTAAAGCGCAAGACATTTGAACTGCTCTACAAAATGACCAAGTCATCAAATGTAGAAGTAATTGTGGACCGTATGATTCAGTACATGATAAGTATAAGTGATAGCCATTACAAAACTGAAATAGCATCCAGATGTGTTGAACTTGCTGAGCAATTTGCTCCAAGCAACCAATGGTTCATACAGGTTAGCTTAATGATTTATCTAATATCCTCATTTTGTTACTTCTATATTTGAGGACAATTTTAATTTCTGTTTCTTTTCCTGTGATTTATTTGTCAGGCGATGAATAAAGTATTTGAGCATGCAGGGGATCTGGTGAATGCCAAAGTTGCACATAACTTGATGCGGTTGATTGCTGAGGGATTTGGAGAGGATGATGATGCTGCAGATACTCAGCTTAGATCATCCGCTGTATGTTTCCCCTTGGGTTCTGAGTTTGGTTCTGGTCCACATTCAATTAGATGTTTACTTATCTTCTGAAATCATTATTTGCTTTTTGACGTCTTTTCTAGATATTTTACCTTTTCAATTCTGCAGCTTGTTGTTGACTTCGTGTTGATATGCTTGTAAACCATTCTATAGTTATTCATAGTTCAGGACAATATTGTAAAGGCCATTCTTTTAGTGATTTCTAAATTTTTATTTTGTTCTCCTTTTGTTTTTACTTACCATAGGATAGTGACACATAAGTCTGGTAAAGAGGATAATATTCTGTTTTAGGATGCGAATGGTTAGAAAGTATTCACTCAGTACATGATGGCATTTTGTTTCTTGTTAGACGATCTGATGTCCCATTATCCCACATTGGGGGGAAATGCAGCTGACCCTGGGTGTAGAACAACTTATTGGAACCTTGATCGATTAAGCCTTTATTTGCTAGTTGATGTGGTCCAATTTCATATCTTTCGGGAGTAGAGGGACAAGCTGGTTGGCCATCTGCTGAGTTTGGCTTATTTGGGTGGGTTCTTTAGAGGTGTAATTAACCCATATTTGTCCCTTTAGTCTTTCAGATGCTACTCTCTTTTCATTTTTCCCCGAAGAACCAAAGTCCCCTGGAACCTCAAGAAGCTTGAATTCCATTCCTCATTCAGAGTTGGGGGGAGTGCTTTTGCGATGCTTACTCTACTCCTACTATAAAAGAACTGCAGAAAAATTGTAGTCTGGCATGCTGGCTTGGGGCACGAGAAAAGCATTCTATCTGGCAGCCTATAGGAATTGCTGAAAATATAGGTCAATGTGCCACATAGATGGGTCTTACTTTCTCACCTCATTTAATCTCTACAAACTCTCCTATCCCTGAGGCCCGTTGTTTGGTTCTACGACTATGTGTAATTTGATTTCCCCAGTCAATGATTTCCCAGTTTCTGGCGAGTGGTGATAAAAGTTTTGATTGATTTATGAGTGACTGCTTCTCTGTGGAAGTTGACTTAGCTTGATAGTGCTTGTGTTAACTCAAAGTCTTGAAATATACATGCCTCAGAGACTTGGGTCTTGGGACTCATGAGATTTGTAATTCAATCTGACTTTGATTTAAATTTTTGGAGACGAGGACATTTATCATCCTTGACTTAGCTTGAGAGCTGGTGTACTTTTATTCTCGCATCTCTTGTTATGTCTGCTTATGTGGTTTTGCATTTTCCACTGAACAATTTTATACATGATGGATGTCATGTTTTCTGTGTACTTATGGATGTCCTTGAATCAGATCTGATGGACCAAATCATGGTTGTGCTCTTTTTAGCACTTCTAATAAGAATCTGGCGTAATCTGTTGAGTGCAGGTGGAGTCGTATCTTCAAATCATGGGAGAGCCAAAACTTCCATCTGCCTTTCTTCAAGTATGTTATAGCACATCTAGGATAGCTTTTATTATTTTTCAATGTAGGTTCTGTCAGGCCAGATTCCCATCCCTTTTCTTATGTTGCCCCATTTTCAGTTACTGTATTTGTTTTTACTTATTCTTTTTTTCTGATTTGCTCTCTCTCTCTCTATTCCCCCCAGAGGTTCCCTCGCTTGCTTGCTGTGTTGACCCATTGATTTCTTTACTTGTTTTATGTTGCAGGTAATTTGTTGGGTCTTGGGTGAATATGGGACTGCAGATGGCAAGTATTCTGCCTCATATATCACTGGGAAGTTGTGTGATGTCGCAGAGGCTCATTTGGCAGATGACACGGTGAAAGTAGGTATCTAGTTTTCCAGTATATGCATGGTTTTGTATGGTGGAATTACATTTTGACATGGTAAAGTCACTTGTTTTCTTGATGTAGATTATGTGGATGTGGTTTGAATTATGCCCTTTTTCTTTAGCTAATTGTTTGTTCATGTTATTAGAGATAAATTTATCTGCATTTGTATAGTTGCTCATTGCTTTGTCTCTTGGTCTTAAGGCTATAGTGTTTTTCTGATTTCTTTTTTTCTTTTTTCCTTCTAAAAGTGAGATTCTGACACTAATTTCAACTGCTATTCTTAAAAGACTACAGATACTGATGTGAAATTTTTTGTATGCACAATCAACCCATTACTCTGTTAAATGCAAGCGATTAATAATTCACAGCCAAATGTAGAAGCTTTGCTGTGAACCAAAAGTGCATAGCTGAAACTTAAGGACCCAATTTTCGTAAATAACCTAATGCTAACCCTGTAAGCACTGCAACTTTAGGAGTAGTCAATTTTTCGGTTCACTTGCACAAATTTTGTGCATTTTGAACTCTCTAAGTTGATTGAAGCTTAGTGTATGGTAGGGGGTAACCTTAATAACATACATTATGATATTGCGATAACTGCATATGAGTATTACATGTGCTTATAACTATGGATTTAGGGCTACAACATCTATAGTTCACTTTTATCAGCCCTGAACCTGATATCACCACTTCAAAATACTGCAATGAGAACCTGTAAACCTAAAATAATAACCTATAGTTATAAACATGATACCAATAAACAATAAAGTTCACCATTTTAACCCCAACTTTGAGATAAGCGTGTGATAATTTTTCTTAACTTAGCTCATTTTTGGAGGTATCAAAATGCTTTACTTAATTTCAGTATTTAAAAATAACTTGGTGATGAATAATTTTGAAAGGATAAAATATAAAAAAATCTCATTCACCTGAGGAATGGTTTATGCTGCATGTATTTGAAGAAAGTTGGAGTAGTACTTAGTTAATGAGTTTAGTTTAAGCTTTTCCGTAGTATAGTAATTGTGTAAATTTTCCCTGCGAAGACATGTAAAATACAAGGAAAAACTAATAGATTATGATTAGAACAAAGGAAAAGAGGAAAAAACTTCAATTAGCTTTCTATGCATTCAGAACCAACTACTATGAAGAGCTGTCTTACCTAATAATTGAATCACACTTTTAAGGTTAGTGTTTGCTTTTACGAAAGGTTTTCAGGTGAACATTCTCTCCATGCTCTTGGTTAGCATACAGTTTCTAGCTACAACTTGTAAACTGGCGTTCTTATTGCACTTGCATAATATTTGGTCCGTCTATGAAATTGCTTTTTTCCTGCTTGCTTTGTAGGCCTATGCAATAACAGCACTTATGAAGATATATTCATTTGAAATAGCAGCTGGAAGAGCAGTGGACGTGCTACCTGAGGTAGGCAATTAGGATTATGTATGGTGGATTTGGCATTCTAATTATATTCAAGTACATCCATTGTTTGCTGGATTGTATCATATCCATCTCAATTTCTAATGTTGGTCGTTTGCAGATTTAGATGTTTGTTCTGCTTACTTCAATAGTATATATGAGCTTTTTGGCTGTTTATCATGCATGCAAATTTTCCTTGATCACAACCTTCACCTTAATGATTAGCTTAGCCATGATCCCAGTGACAATCAATTATCTTAAGAGTACTATTCACCAGAAGTTGTCGTCCCCTTCAATTTCTCCCTTCTTCTGATAATTTAATGATGTAATTGGTCTGGAATTATTTTTGGGTCAGATGAGCTAAATATTTTGAGTACCACTTTCTATTCTTAGCAAATAATGATAATGACCGGAATGTGATGATTATTGTAAGTAGAATATCACAATTTTAGTTATCATTGTTTCTTTGCCCCAATTGTCTTCTGATTTGTTAGTTTTTCTTCTAACTCGTTGCAAATGCTGTATCAGTGAATTTGAACTTATTAGTGGTGAACCAGAATCATGTCTTAATCAACTTTTATTGGAATGCCTTGCATCTTCATATAACTAACTCATGTTTGGCTAGACGCCTTAACAATTTTAGGAGTTTCAGATGTGTTGGTTCAGGTTCCTTATGGATTGATATAAAAATCCCATGTCTGGTAGGGAGTGGACCATTAACTTCTTCTCTTGTATATAGAAGTTTGATACGCACATATAGGTATAAAATGTTTCCTCAAACTTAATTATTTCTTTGAACTGTTATGGGCAGAATAATTTCCTCGCAATGTCTTAAGCATGTTCTGCTGAAGTTAGAGAAATACTTTAATCATCAATGTTTTTGCATGAGAACCTCCTGTAATTTTTCTTCATGTTCAGCTGGAATTACTTCAACATGTGGAACACATTTTCTTATTTGCAACATCTTTCCTGCTGCAGTGCCAATCATTGATTGAAGAAATGTTAGCATCCCACTCAACCGATCTTCAGCAGCGTGCCTATGAGCTTCAAGCTATCCTTAGTTTAGATGCTAATGCTGTCGAGAAAATAATGCCAATGAATTCTACCTGTGATGACATTGAGGTAATCTTTCCATCAGAATAAAATTGAAGTTTATTTTACCCTATCTGTGGGCCCTCAATGGGTTAACTCATTGTTGGCTTTATATGGATATGAACTTGTGAATTTGACATGTCATGAGCTATTCAGATGTTTCACTACCGTGTCTTGATTGTCTTGAAGCCTGACCGATTCTCTCTCTCTTCCTTGTCTTGAAGTTTGACCGATTCTCTCTCTCCACCTTTTCTTGAAATCTAATCCCACTGAGATTTGGTAGTTAACCGGACCAGTTTAATTGAACAGAAAGAAATATTTGACAGGGTATTGCATTGACATTTGTTTGCTATATGATATGGGTGCATGTCTCTAAAGTCTAAATACATGACACACAGCACAAGCATTGACCTTGTTGGGTCTATAGAATAGCATTAAACAAGCTTTTTCTTTGGTCTAGATTGGTCCCAATATTGTATTCTGGGAGTATTATTGTGATTCATCACCATCAATGTGTGCATCTCATGGCAGTTCACTTTGTTGTTTTTGTTGCTACTTTGTTACGTATGTATCAATGCTAATAGCATTTTTAAATTTTTTTTTACAGATTGACAAAAGCCTTTCATTTCTTAATGGTTATGTCCAACAAGCAGTGGAAAATGGCGCTCAGCCATATATTCCTGAGAGTGAGCGCTCTGGGATGTCTAACATTAGCAATTTCAAGAGCCAGGAAGATCATGAATCATCAACACATGCTCTTAGGTTTGAGGCCTATGAGCTGCCTAAACCCATGTTGTCGCAAAATGTCCCTCCTATACTAGCATCCTCAACTGAACTTGTTCCTGTCCCAGAGCCATCATATGTTTCCGATATCCTCCAACCCGCTACGTCTGCTCCATCTGGCTCTGATGCGGGGCCATCGGAACTCAGGCTACGACTTGATGGTGTTCAAAGGAAGTGGGGTAGACCTACTTACTCCTCTGCTACACCATCTACTTCGAGCAATGATGCTGTGAAGATTCAGAATGAGGCAACTCAACGCGATTCAGTGGGCATGTCCAACTCAAAAGCACGTGATGTATCTTATGATTCAAGAAAGCAGCAAGTAGAGATTTCACCTGAAAAGCAAAAACTGGCTGCATCTCTTTTCGGGGGTGTGTCAAAATCTGATGGAAGACAGCCTTCTTCTAGCCAGAAGGTATCAAAACATCAGAATCCAACTTCAGATAAGTCTCGTGCAGCCAAGGCTGCAGCTCCTGACACTGCTGTTGTAAAAACACCCCAAACACCACCGGATTTGCTGGACTTGAGCGAGCCATCTATCTCCAGTAGTGCCCCATCTGTAGATCCTTTTAAGCAATGGGAAGGCCTTCTTGATCTGAAGCAAGACCCAACCCCAGTAAGTGCTGGTGGAGTTGGTTCGACAGAGACATCTGATTTTATGTCTCTTTTTACGGACATGTCTTTAAATGTCCCGTCAGATGGTGTTGCCGGTACAATGCCAAATGTGATTAATGGAAATGGCCTTGGAGGGATTATGGCAGATCATTCCGCACAACAGTTGAACAAGGGACCGAATTTGAAGCAAGCTTTGGAAAAGGATGCACGTGTAAGGCAAATGGGTGTGACACCATCAGGTCAGAACCCCAACTTATTTAAGGACTTGCTTGGCTAAGTTGCTTCTGGAAGGGAACCCTCGATACAGATTGAGTTGGATTTCCTGAGAATCATTGCTGTCTGTTTTTCTCCACCATGGTGTCTAAGCTATATAAGAGGATATAATCTAATGAAACCAGTCGAGATTCATTAGCAGAAACCTGGAGGGAAACCTGAGCCAAGTCGGTCAAACCCTCATGTATCGGGTAGTAAAATCACGTGTACTTTGTATTGGTTGCTGGAGCTCATGCAATATGTAGAGATATAGTGCGAGCTAGACAATTGAGGTTCTTGAACAGTCCATACAGCTTTGCTATGCACGTTTTATACCTTCCAATTTTTGAAACATTACAAGGAATTTCACGGAGACATGTTGCATTTCTGACCTTATGTTCATAATAAAGTGCTCCCAGCCATCCTTTATGTATTTGTCCTTAACCTGTTCGTGACTTACTATTTCTAAGACATCAATCTATTACGTTGTGTTGGAAAACCAGGCTGTTTGTGTAATACTTGATTCGTTTTGGCTTGTTTCTATTCATTTCTGGCTGGTGTGAATACGATTCCCTCCTCTCGAGTATTTGTGTACTATCGTATTCTGTCTACCCGTCTAAGTGTTCATGTGCGTTTTGCTCAGTAGTGCGAAGCAAATTGTATGCGGAACTTTTGAAATGAGACAAGATGAAAGCTCCCTCCCTACATTTGTTCTGCTTTTACTTGTAATAGTAACAAACAACATCTCCTGAATTTCAAGCGAGGAAGCCTTGGTTGCACTTCGAGCCACATTTAGAGGGTGTTTGATTAAGTTTTTTTTTAAAACATCTTATAACATATTTTAGGAGTTTATAAGATGTTGGATTTTATTTTAAACTTAAGCTTTTTATGTGTTTAGATAAAATAAGATGTTAAAACTTATAAGATGTTAGGGTATTTAACATGTTTTAGGAGTTTATAAGATGTTGGATCTTATTTTAAAATTAAGCTTTTAATGTGTTTGGATAAAATAAGATGTTAAAACTTATAAGATGTTAGGGTATTTAGCATAATAAGGTTTTTTATTGGTAATATGATTAAAATAGGCAGGATATTATTAGAATCACATAAATTATTATTTCTTAACATATTTTGTTTTAATTTTTTAAAACGCTTTAATAAAAGTGCACATTAATTTAATTTAAAATAAAAATTTAATAGATAATTTTTTTAAAATAAAAATTGATGAATTATTACCTATACTTTTGAATAAAAATAATATATATGTACATTCATACTAGTCGACTATTAATTTAGATATATAGTTTATATTTTCTTCGTTAATGTAATGATTATTTCTAGTCGTATAATTTATGATGTCTTATTTATATTTTTTAGTAAATATATTATCACACCAATATCATTTTTATTTAACTGTAATAATTTATTATTAAATAACTGAATATTTTTTTTTTAATGTCAAATAAAGTTTTTTGAATCCTAGAGAAAGAAAGAGTATGTGGTGTGTAAGAGAGAGAGAGAGGAGGGAAGGGGGGGGAGTGTGTGAGTGTATGAATATAAATATTTTTGTCATGTGACATTAATTTTATATAACTTATGACATCTTATACAAAAATTAGAAAAGTTAAACTTCTTTTTAAAGACCTTATAAGATCCAAAATATTTTATTTTGAGATCTTATAATTTTTTTTAAAAAAAATTAACCAAATACTTTATTGAAATTTATAACCTTAGTCAACCACCCAGAGTTACGTTATTACATACATACTTGAGAGTTGAGACCCAACAAGCAGCAACTAACAATTACTTCATATTAATCAAAATTTCAATTTCAGAATACAGAATAGGGTAGAAACATCTAAAATTAAAAGGCCAAATATTTAATCAGGGTATACTACTATGTTGGAAATTAAAATTTTTGAGACTGTACATAATGATAAGGGCAAATTACAACAAAGTCTTCTAAAGTTTATTATAGTTATAAGTTCTTTTTGTTGTTTGAAAAATTACAAATACCTTATAAATTAATGATCGTCTAATAAATATTTCTACATGACACTCCATTTTGGAGCTATTATTAGATGTTCGTTAATTTTAGAAATTTATTTATAATTTTTTATATAATAAAAAAATATTTATAATTATAATAAATGTTATGGGCAGTTGTAATTTATCCTACTAATAATTTCTTATGAAAATAGGAGAGGGTGATAAATTAGGTAGCAGAAGCCCACAGCCTTGAGACTTGGATCTGGGCCTAAACATCTTTAGTTAAGCCCAATTTAGATGTGACCCAGTTAGCGACATTACAGATCCAACCCAAATGCAAGTTGATATTTCATGGTTTATTTTTTCATTCTCCCGCCTCTTCTCCTCTCTCTCTCTCTCTCTGTGCACTTCAAGCTACTTACTCTCTCTTACAAGTCCTGCTTGGATTTTCGTCGTAGAAAAGGAAAGAGAAATGGAAAAGATAGCTTCGGTTCCTGGATCTAGGCATTTGAATTTAAAGAAATCGTTCAAACGTGGCTTGCGCTCCTTGCTAACTGCTTGCTCCGATGAGGTGAGGGTTTTTTGATTGATAGTTTTTTGCGTTTCTGTCAGGTCAGTGAGATTTTGTCACAAGTTCTCATATTGTTTTCTCTTGCCTTGGGTTAATGAATGAAGGAATTCCGTAAAGCTTTTCCGAGTTTTACTGCAGCTGAGCAGGAGCGTCTCCGTCGACTCTTTATTCAGGTTATTTTATGTGTTAGTTTTGTTCTTTATTTAATTCTTGTGTATTTGCTGTTATTTTCGAACTTAACTGAGCTTGCTGTGATGAAGTTAGGAACTCCTGATATTCCATCACATTTTTTTTTTAGCTATGAGCGGTGTGCTTGGATTTTAGTAACGCAAATAATTTATTGCTTCGGAGGATGTAACTATGTCCGTATTGTTTTTTAGATATATTCGTTTTCTTTTGTTTGCAGTTTGCCCTGCTAAAATCCAATGTCGAAAAATAGAAGACAGGTTTTCTAAATATTATAGATAGGAAATAATGAGTTTTTGGTGTGCCAGACTAACGGTGTGCACCTTAAGATCAAGCACAACGAGTTGTGCCTTGTATGTTTACTTTTTGTTATTTCCTTGGCCCTTGTAGAATTGCTTGGAAATGCATAGTACTTGGGCAGCATTGACAAAAGAAAATGAGAAGTAAAATGAATCATTATGCATTTTCTTTTTTCTGTTAACATATAGTTTGGTTGCAAACACATGTCTCCTTGGATATGGTTATAAACAAGAGCAAGACAAAATGTTGTGTAATAAGGGACTAATTATGGCACATCGGCCTTTTGCGGCAAGTTTGTTGGTTATCGAACACAAGAAATGTGTTCTTTATGCAAGCCCTTCCACGGATGCGTATCCAGGAACAGCTTCATATCAGCATGATTCTTTCTGTTCTATTACTTACTATTTCTAGAAACACCTACATAGTCTCCTATTTCTTGAAATTTAACTGTCTCAACCTTGTGATTTTTATATATTTCAGGTTATTACTTCTTTGCATGAAGATATTGAGGTATGTAGTCTATATTGTTTATTGAGCCTCTCACTCAGAAACCAAACATTTGAATGACTTTAACTTTTGTTAGTACAGCCTTACTTGCAACTCACTAGTTTTGTAACTTGTTTTTTTTTTTTTTTTTGACTATATAATCCATGAGTATCATGTTGAAAAAAATCTGATATGAAATACTCTTTCTCTATCCTGCAGGAAGAATTCGAGTCAATATTTCTCGAGACACAGGTACTTCGATGATACTGTGTAAAAAAGTAGAATAGTCAGGTTGTATAGAGATGTTGCCATAGAGGGAGTAAGGGTCGGGAGTGGGGGATGACTTCCATCTTTGGTCCTTCAAATTCCATTTACTATTTTCTGTGATCAACTAGATGGTCTTATCTCCATTTCCTTATTGATGGTCGTAGCTGATGCCTGATGGATTACTTTTGGCTGTCTTTAAACGTTTTCATTTGTACATACATAGCATTCATGGAACTTACTCTTATCTTTTTTACAGGCTGGAACAGTTCTCGACAATGTAGAGGAGCTAGTGGAAGAACATAATCTGGATCCATTACTTTCCCAGAAGTATGCTTGCTTACATTATTGAATTAACTTTGTAATCAAGGAGTTTCTCCTCTGAATTTAATCAGATATCTGGACTTCAAAATTTGGATAATAAAGATACTCTTTTACACCATAATAAGCTAGTTATTACTTGTTTAAAAAGTTATACTTATGTGCCAAACTCCAAACGGGAGTACATGACCCTAGTTACATTTTCTAAGTCTACGTTGTTATCTACCTGTCCCAATCCTAAAGAGGTACTGAATTGCAGGAGTAATGTAGGAGAAGCTGCTCAAAATTTGTCAGAAGCAAAGAAAAATGAGCTCAAACATTTGATGGGGCTCTTGGAAAAGGTGAGCACAATTTGCCGCACTTTTAAACATCTTCATCTCACTTGACTGAATATGTGTATGTTTGATAGCCCTGTATTTTTTATATTCTGCACATGGTTCTACTACAAATATTTGCAAGAATCACCAAAGGTTTTGGTTCTGGAGTTTTGGCTGTTGTAAATTGCAATTAATGACAGTGGACAAGGAGTGTTAGATATATGGAGTACAGAGCTGCTGATTTATGAAAAGGTAGTATAGAGCAATAAAACTGACATGATCAATAATATAGAGTATCTTTAGTTTCCCCAGAGTTCATCTTTCTCACCGGCAAGAAAATGCGAAATCTACTAATATAGAAAAAGTGCTTCTTGTTGATTTTCTTTCAATTAGCTCTCTATGCATCTTAACCAAAATTATTGTGACCTATGTGCTCTGATTGGATAGTTCTTTTAACCTCCATTCAACCTGATACATATTTCTTCTTATTGTTTGTTTCCATTTTCATGGCCATAAAGTTATGGAAGCACTTGTGGACCCATCACATTTTTTATCTTAATAATAAGTATCTTTATTAGGCAGAAGAACAGAAGCGTAAAATCAAAGCACGTCTTGAACTCCTCAAGAAAGAAAAGCAAGACTTCTCTGGAGCTGCAAATCTTGTTCATGAGGTTAGGATTTTTGTTTAATTTTCCTTTGCAACTAGAAGCATTGTTTGAATGGCTCTTGCTAAACAGCTTGTCCTTTTTAATTCTACAGTTAAGGACCAGAATGTTGAACTATGAGACTGGCTGCCATAATAGGCTTGTTAATCCGTGACTGCCGTCAGCATTTCTTGAAGACTGTATTATATCTACTTAGGCTAGGCCTCTATTATGACCTATTTGGTGCTGGATATGTTCATGATGGTTTTATACAACCAAATAGGTTCTAACTTCTTAGCTATTGGAAAAGCTCAAAAGGCTGGGAACAAGTTGGTGATCGAGACAAATTTTATTTTCCTAGTGTGCATGTTTACATTATGTCAGCAACACTTGCGAAAATATGGTTGACTTTTTATGGTAGTAGAATCCTGTGATGAACTTATTGTAAATTTTAGAAGCAGTTGACCAAATGGAAACTGCAATGCTCATTTTGCCACCTGCATCATCACTGCATTAAAAAACTAGACCATGATAAGATTAAAAACTACTTGCCTATATCAGATTACTACCGGCTGAAGGAAAGCCTAGTCCAGTTCACAGTTCCCAAATTGGCACCTACCTGTGAATGTTCATCAATGAAAATTATTAGAAAATGCTTCTTTGTTGATTGCTTTCAACTTCACAATAGAACCTTGAATGGGTGTTGGGGGTTTTGGGGGGGGGGGGGGGGGGGTGTGAGTAGACACACTTGTAAATCAAATCAAAATAATAGTACATGATGAGCTTGTGGGTAGTTCAATCATATGGCTTTTCTACATTCGATGTTTCTTGCACACACACTAACGTGCTCATTACATGATTGAGAAATAATGTGTGATCTTCGGTCTTCCGACACCTGGAGCATCTACGGAGCTGCTTTTGAGATATTTAAGATTGAGGCATGCCATTATATTTCCACTTAATCTACCAACCAAGTAGTTTATGAGTTGGTGAAACGTGCATGATCTTGAATATAACAGTTTATAATGAGAACTAGGGCTAAGTTCTACTCTCTGTCTGCGGCTACCAGTCGAAGGAATTAAGAAATTCAGCCAAGAGCCACATTACCAGACAATGATGAAAGCCTGGCAACTGGTTGTACTAAGAACTTTGCTTGGGACATGATTTTACATATGTTAATGACATTTAGTGTACTCTTTATTTTTTTTTACAATATTTAAGGTGGTTGACTTTTAGAGTAACCATTGTTTAGCCTCACATGTTTGTAGCTTTCTTCAGAGTATCATTTAAATGCCAGCATTTGACCTGTCCTTTTTGTCTAAGCCCATTACTTGTTTAGTATTAGATACTTAGGATGATTGAGTTTTCTAATCCCTTTACAGGCCTTGGTTGTATTACTAAGTCATTGAACCATCTTGCTGCCAGCTTTTATTTATGTTTTGTTTTTTGTCAGTATCGGGACTCCGACTCCATCTGAGGTATATATGATTTCTCCTAAAATACTAAAATAGTTGGAGTTTGGCAGGTGATGGTTTTTCAAATCAAGCATTGTTTGTTTGTTAGATTGTGTAGTCAACTCAAATTTTTATTTTCCATTAGTTAGCTTAAGAAGAGAAAACGCAATTATCTTTGAGAGCTACTTTTTCCCTTCTAAGTATATGAATTTATTCCCTTTCAAATGAATTAGCTAACTTTCTGATCCGATCTTTACAAGTGTGCTCTCTCTCTCTCTCTCTCTCAATATATATATCCTGATTTGCATTGACTTTAATTGGAGTTCATATTCTAACATAAAGATGATCATATTTTTGACACTTGGGAGGTTAAATCACTTAGCTATGACTTCTTGATGATTGTGACAAACAGGGAAAACTTTTCTCAGTTTGTTTACATTGAAATAATCAGCTTCCAAGTGTTGTTATAAGAACTTTGCTTGGGACCAGTTTCTTATATTGTATACCGTTCATATGTCACGTCCTACCTAATTTGAGTTACAATTTTTCAATAAATAGTTTGTGATTGATTGAAGTCAGAGTTAACTTTTTTCTGATTTTCGTAAGTAGAACTTTTGAATATCTTGGGATGCCTATTTATTTTGATAGAGAATAGGGGTTATATGATGTTATTGATGACTTTCCCTTCTCAAAGGTACAGACCCTAATTAAACTTGGAGAAAATTATTAAAAAAAAAAACAATTATGTCATATTTCTCGACTCAACTTTCATACTTAAAATAGCAACCAAAAAGAAAATGATAAGAGAAAGTCCACTGCCAATGATGGCAGCATAGGTGTGCGTAAGGTCATAAATACCGGAAGGGTCCATAGACATAGGCAGCTACTTTGCTAGGCCACTGAATTAAGGGAAAGTCAAATGGATAAACATTAGATCTGGTCCATTGTTGCTGATGTTACATACACAAACACAAGAAACAAGCACAGAGGACTAGTGGTGCAAGAAGATCCGATCAGGTCTAAATTCCCATTAGGCTTACGATTTCTGTGAAAATTTCGACAAATGGAAGATAAATTTGATTCAAAAGAAATGAACATGTATTATGTGAATGCATGACCGTAATTAGGTAAAATTCATGTACTTGAAAATGGCGAAATGTGGTGGAAATTATGGTTTTGGTAGTAGGTTATGATCATGTTAGAAGAACGTATTACGTATCATGTATTGAAGTCGTTTGAAGTAATGGAAATCCATCTACATTGAAAATGACTTCCTCTAAGTTACACGCAGTTGTGTAACTTTGTCCACCACATTTTTTCAACAGTTTTGAGATTTAGTGTACGAGGAGTCGGTTTTCAATCCTATGAGATTACACGTTGAAGTTATGCTCTTCTTCTGCTGCTGTCGATTGCGACTGAGACTTCATCTTTCACTATCTAATTAACGATAACTTTGAATAATTAACCTCAAGAATCATATGAATCCTGCAAATGTGGACTTATTGTCGCTAATGACTGATGGTGTGTGTGTGTGTTTCTGTTCTGGAACCTCTGATTCTGCTACACAAATCAGACAGCTTAGAATGAACAAAACTGAGACTGATATTTCCATTAATTGCCTTGCGGACTTTTTTTACATGTCGTAGGAAATAACAAGGTGAAGAAAAAAAAAATAAATAAAAAGAATTTACCTAACTACATACTACCATTACATGTAGTCTTACTCTTGAGTTTCTCATCGTCCTAGTTGAAAAAGTGAATACTGGCTAAATTCTTTCCTCGGCTTCTTCTTCTTCAAACATATATGCTATATATGGAAACTCTATATGTACAATTGTATTTCCCTTGCAGTTCTACACCAGAAATCTTCTTCTGGTTTTTCTGTGTTGCTTTGCAACTCATTTCTCCATCATTCTTGATCTTGATCCATACATTGTGGAAAAACACTTTTCTCAGCAAATTTTGCTTTCTATAATTAGTAACTTGGCTTTGTCTCTGAGCACATGGTATTGGAGTTTTTATTTCTTGAGAGAGAGCTTGATGGGCAGACCATTCTGGGGAAGAGGAAAGGGCCCATACTGGATTCCATTTTGTGGGGCCATCACAGACCACCTGCAAGATTAGAAGGATTAGAACAAATTCATCAAGTTGAGGAATAGAAATAAAAGGGGGGCATTCTATTTTTAGGAACTAACTTTCACCTAGGATTAAACTAAGGTGGTTATATGAAACTGAGGGGTTTTCCACTTTCACCTACCTGTACTTTGTGGTTAGATGGTGTAAGAGAACCAAAATCTCCAGCTTGGCCAACTCATTCCCTGGACATGCGTGGGTCCCATTGCCAAATGGCATGAAAGTATTGGGCTTGGGTGCAACCTGTCACATTATGGGAGGCACACAACACTGTTTAGGCCTGAGATCATGGGATTCTTGGTCAATACAAAAGTATTTTTTTTAGGTATGTTATTTACCTCAAATCTTGAAGGATCAAATTTCTCAGGCTCTGGGAAGTTGTCTGGGCTGTGGTGAATGTTTCTGAAGAGTGGTAATACTTTCCATCCTTTAGGAATGAGGTATCCTGTTAAGTTCCACAAACAAAGGAAAGCAAGATTCTTAGTAATTCTTTATGGAAGTAAAAAAGGAGTAGAGTTCAGACAAAAGGGGTTGCCAGTCATTTTCTGACAGGCTTTGAACTTACCATTGAACTCAACATCCTCAACAGCTTCTCTGAAGGTAAAAGATAAGATAGAGGCAACTCTGAGCGTTTCCAGGATAACTCTTGTGGTAATAGGCATCTTCTTGGTATCAGCCCAGTTCAGAGCTTTCTCCTCACCTCCACACTCTTCTTTAGCCTTCTTGATTGCCTCTTGCTCTTCCTATAAAAGTCAACAAATTAATATTTTCAGTCACCGGCATGTCTGATATTTTTTTCCTTTGTCGAAATCTGAGATTGGGGAAAATTGGATGGTTGGGATCTAGATTCTTACAGTGACTGCTTGCAGAACACTTGGATTTTCAGCAAGGTACTTGAGAATCCAAGTTAGGACACTAGCTGTGGTGTCGCGGGCTGCGAAGATTACACCGATGATGTTGTCTGCAATCTGTTCGTCGGTTAGCCCCTCTGAATCTCCCATAAATGATCCCAGCAGATCATTGTGATCTTGCTTTGTTTGTCTTCTGAGTGACAGAATCTTAGCCAAGATTTGTGCCAACTCCTTCCTGGCCTTCATGGCTTTGTGGAAAAGTGTTCCGGGAAGGTTGATGGGCATCGAATTGTATCCCTTTTCAAGAATGTAATAGCACCTCTTGAGGTCTTCTCTGTACAGAACTTCGTCCTTGCCAAGTATGGAAAGTAATGCCACGTTGAATGCATACTGCATGAGGTGAAAATTGAAGCTCTGGTTAATTACAATCAAGACAGATTCCCAAGGTGAGTAAGACGAAAAACAGGGGAGCTCTGTTTTTGAACATACTGTTTTCATTTCTTGGAAAGTGGTGATCAGTTTGCCTTCCCATGATTCCAGGGAGTTGATGGCAATGGACTCGATGTCGGATACGATGTTCTTGATGGCCTCAGGCATGAAGGCGCGAAGGACGAGCTTTCTGAGCTTGGCGTGGTAATCCCCTTGGTGGAAGAATATGGCTTGTTTGCCCAACATCCTCTCTTTGCTAGCTGGGAATGTGGGCTTGAAGAGGTTTGCTTTGGAAACGAGCACGAGTTTGGCCGCCTCAGGGCTTGAAATCATCACACAGGGACATCCCAATATGTGAGTCTTGAATATGGAACCATACCTGTTAAAAAGAAAAAAGAAGCAACAAGTCTTGGTAAGTACCCTTATTGTTCCTTAACTCAAAAACTATGAAGAAATGTTTAATGTTGGAAAGGAAGAGAAGAAGAGAACTCACTTCTTGACTTTGGAGGCAAAGAAAGTGTTTGGGTTTTGGGAGTAGAGTTGGAAGGTTTCACCAATATAAGGCCAGCCCATGGTGCCTGGTGGGAGTGGCAACCTGACATGTCCAAAGGACAGGAAGTTGGGAGTGAATTTGAGGAGGAGCAAGAAAGAGAGGATTAAGGCTGCAAAAGGGAACAAACACAAGGAGATGGATTCCATGATTAAGTAATGATGGGTGATGTAGTAGTGGTAGTAGTAGTAGTAGTAGTAGTAGTAGCTGAGTTTTTGTGGGAGGAAAAATGATGATGGGTATGTTGGTGGAGAGATGAAATGAAGGTAAAGGGGTATATATAGGTAGGAAAGGAGAGAGGGGGGTTGGAAAACAATGGCCCTTTCAATTACAGCTCGAATCCCACACACGGAATCTCCCTCCAGCTCATCTACTTGTGAGAAGAGGAGACACAGAGTCTTTGTGTATGTATATGATGAGTGAGAGAGAGAAAAGGGGTGCACGTCAAAAAAAAAAAAAAAAGAAAGAAAAAAAAGGGCGTGTCGGGAAGTACTTGTTGACCATTAATGGTGTAGTTGAGGTATGAAGAAATGATAGATGAGTTGAAGAGGTGCGCGGAAACAACCCTTTTTGGGTTGGGGAATGAATTTTGGCATCCGTACCATCACCCTTGTCTATTTATTTATACATTTATTGTGCCCACTTGCTAATATTAATATATACATAATACATGCACGCAGGTTCAAACCTTGATTGAAGAGAATTAGAGAACAAGATGGGTAAGTTCTTCACCGGTTTACCGCACTCAAACAAATTCCCATGCCTTGTACATGATTCTTAAACCTTTCTTACCATTCATCACTACTTCACTTAGCTTCTATTCAAACTCTTTTTACCATTACAAAATTCATTTTTTTTTATATATATATAAAATTCACATTACTCGTTTCTTAATTAAAATATAGTTATTTATAATCATTTCTTGAAATAGTATGTTTTTACAAAAGGTTCATTTACTTAGAGAAAAATCATTAGGTAGGGTATATATATAGGGATATTTTAAACAAAAATAGGCGTGGAGTTGAGAATAAATAAAGATGGACAGAATTGAAGTTTGACTAAGGAGTGGATGAGTGATGGGATGACTGAGGACTCAGATTCAAACAATTACACACACACTCGCCTTCAACATAATTCAAATATGTCTGTTTAATACTTCTTTCATACTTAACCCAAAATGCCTCCTAACAAAAATAACCTCTTTTTTTACCAACCTATATATATATATATATATATATATGTGTGTCTTTCTATATAATATTTATTTTCTTTCAAAATATACAGATAAATTTTATATATGAATATCAACTCATAAATTTAAAATTATTTTAAAATAGATTATTCAATTAAATAATAAAAAATCTACTGTCTTCGTGACGACATGTGACGTGTATATGAATTTTCTTTTTTTTTTTCCTTCCTCCTTTTTTTTTTATTTATATATGTGTAAATAATTTAAATACAATAAATATCAAATATCAAGTACAGCTTAATCATATCAATATATTTTGACATAAAATATTAGAGTAATTAACACCCAAGATTGATTAACTACATTAGTAATTTTATTGAATGAGTAACGAGTACATCCATAATTCAAATTCCTACGAAACTATTATTAAAGTAAATGAATATTTCGAAAAGAAAAAACATATAAAAGGAGAATATTAATTGGTCTAAAAAATTATTTAATTGTAACGTTAGAAAATTGAGTTGTTATTATTATTATTATTATTATTTTGAATAAAATCTAACAAATTTAATGAAAACTAATTTAGATTTAAATTTGAGGAGGGAAAAAAAGAGAGGGAGAGAGAGAAGGGTTGGATGCAGAAAAGGTGGTACGTATGAGCACATGATAGAGTTGGAAAATTAGGACAAAAAATCGTTCTATGGAGGGTAGATCTGTAAAAAAGTCAATGTGGTTCTTTATTTTAAATTTTTTATGTTTGACATTTTTTCTCCAATCACGTGAAATGTGAATTTATCTAATTATTTATTTATCATTTATAAAATGATGAAATTTGAAATTATGTCTATACATTTGAATTTTGAAAAAAAAAATATTAAAATATAATGTCAATGACAATTTCTAGAAGATAGTTTCAAATTTTCGGAACGAGCATGTGAATGATCATGTTATTAGAAAGAGCGCAACGACCAAACTATCATGAATTTATATTATTTATTTATCGCATCAAATTAATTTTAGACGTTTAGAGTAAGATGTCTGTATATTGTTTTTCATTGCGTCATAATCTTTTTTCATTATAATGGGGGTTGGAGGGTAGGGGACGCCTGGGTGTGACCCCATAACCCTTTCTTTCTAGGAAAAGAGTGATATCGACTCAATTAATTAGTTAATGGTGGTGATGCAGTAATTTTAATTTAGAATGAACAGGAAAATAATTAAGAAGAAATAAGGGATTGTAGGTGAAAAATAGTTAAAGGAGAAAGAAGGAAATTACAGAATTGCCCTTGCTTCTACCAGTAGTACATCTTCACGTACTAACTCACACAAAATGGAATGGCATTTCATCAATATATCATTGCATAGCTACTCAACTTTTCCTCTTCTGTTGCTCATGTGATTTGTGCTTCCATTAACTATATATGCATGATTTAACTATGACAACTAACTAAAACTGACTAACTATGCAAGAATTTATGATTTTTTGAGAAATTTATTTGATAGTTAAAATGTTCTGATTAGTGAGTTTAGTTCGTGTATTTATAGGTTTACGATTATCTTGGAGATTTTTCGCCATCAATTATAATGTCCAGTATTGTATGATGAAACTTATTTGTAAATAACCCTTCAAAAGATAGATTTGTAGAAAATTGACTGAAGGGAATGAAAAATTAATATTTTTTTATAGTCGAGCGCGATCTGTTCTGTTCTGTTCTGATATAGTGTTCTGAGATATTAACCCTCAATCACAACGTCATCCTGTGGGCTTATGTTCAGCTGCATGACTGCATGTACTGACACATTTATTTCAGGTATGTATTTATTACTTTAAAACCTTATTCTTCGATTCCATCGAACACGTACTAATTTAATTACTAAAAGATTTTGATAGGAGTAATACCGTCTATTGATTGCTCCATTATTTTGTTTTGGTAAAGGTATGTCAACACGTCGATCGAGATCCTAACGTCATCGTGACCTCGCTCTGGACCAGGTCTCTTATAAATGTGCTCATTTATTTATTACAATTGGCCAAAAACGAGGAATAATCTTTTTGAATTTCGAGTTCTGAGGTGAAAGAGTGATATTTCACAAAATATTGACCAACAATCTTGTAATTCAAACTGCAGACAAGACAGGATCTGCACCTTATTCGGGTCATTTTGGCCAAGCACCTTGACCAACTAGTTATTTTCAAATCTGTGGTTCATATGAAATATTATAACTAAAAAAATCTATAAATATCTACCCGACATAACCAACGTATAACATTTATTACCATAATATTTCTTACAACTCTAAGCATTTTTTCTTTACAAGCTCTCTAATTTAGGCATCAAAAAATTATAATCGAAAGATTCCATTTAAAAAGTATATATATTCCATCTTCGAGACATAAATACAATGGAAGCTCAAAATAGTAACATCAATATTATTTGATGTATTTGGGCAAAACCGCCACATATATATATATATATATATATAAAAGATAAACTAAAATGATAGTGTACATAGTATTATTGTATAAAATTCCAGAGATTGTCAAAGTCGTTAATCATTCAAAGCGTTTCCTTTTCAAGGTCAAAGCTTTCAATTGAAAGTACGTCTTTAGCATCCAACATAGAATGGCGTCGGGTTTTTTGGACCAAAAATATACCAGTCAAGTTTGACAACGACATAAATAAATGCTTAGTCTTGCATCTCTTAGACTTTTACTTTACTTTTATTTTTGTTTGTCTGTTCCTCTACTTTTATTATTACTTTTTATTTTATAATTCAATTATGTAAAGAATTGTACTTATAAAAAAATAAATCATTTTTTTCAACTTTCTGCTATTCCTTTTTAATACCAGGGTTATTAATAATTATGTTAGTATAATAAATAATCATTTTATTCAAATCTAGAATGAAATACAGGTAGGAAATGCAAATTTTTTCCATTTTATTATTCAAATAGTGTTGTGGGTTAGAAACCTTTTTGTTGGACGTAAATGAACGTCAGGGGTATTAGGTGTAATTTTTCAAACCATAGACACGTATAATTTTATACCAAAGCTCAGGGGAAGTTTGTGTAATCCTATCCTTTCTTTTTTGGTTATCCAAATCAGCTTGGAGTAAATCGAGATACAGTAAGCCAAAAAGTAAGTTAGTTACACTTGTAATGTAATTCATCACTCCTTGAGTCATTATATTCTGATTATATATTATAATAATTATACTTATCATGTAATTGATGCACATATGACCAGATCCAATGCAACATATTTTAGGAATGGATTGATTAGAAATGTTGCAGAGCTAAGCAAAAAAGTTACATGAGGGGAAGTACATGACACAACTAGGCTTTTCCATGAATGCTGAGATGCGATGCGAGTAAGATACACATACACATACACATACACAGCATCAACGCCACAAAACTAAACCGCCTAACAAAGTCACAGGCGACTTTCAATACCATCCAAACATTGCTGCGTAGCTATAGTCAATGTTTGTAACGGCTTTGGGACGGATAAGGTTTATATCTAATTTTATAAGTCATATATTTAACGGAAGGACAAGATTGGAAATCATGAATTTCTTTTTTTATTTTTATCTCGAACAAGATTCTACATTAAGAATGTTATAAAAAATTAGAATATTTTATATAAATATGAATGTTTGTTAATGTAATATTTTAAACAAATATAAAAATTGAGAAAAGTTTTAAAAAAGTTCTATATATAAGTATAGAAGCTTTTATAGTATTTAAAAATATTAATGGAAGATTTTGAGAGCTTCTTAGGATCCCATTTAAATTAATCTTCACCCGTTCACTTGACGGTCCAAATGTATAAATATTGTATAGTATTGCATTTTTAATAATCAAGTTTCGATATCAATTATTTCAATTAGAATTTTCTCATTAGAATCTTTTGCTTGTGTTCCTTTTCTTTCTTTAAATATATTTATTGTCATACACAAATGTTGAAATTCCAACCAAATATATATCTTTATATTACATGAACATCTTATTTAAGGATGGAGAGAACAAAAATTCAATTTTGAAAAATTTAAAATTATACCTCACGATCAACGCACGTGTATTTTATTAGCGATTCAGTAATTTTGAGTGAACCATCAATATATGTTTAGCTCAAACATCCAGAAGTTTCACGCTCGTAAAGTTGGGGGGAGGGGGTGAGAAAGGCTATAAATAACAGTCAGACGCAGTTATTCCACAAATAGATTGATTTACGTATATGAGGCGGTAATTAAATGATCATAGTGAATGGAAGTTGAATACGTACGTGTCCATTGATCTTGAACAACGCGATGAGTAGTTTTGAGTCATGTAGTCAGAACATGACTCCATATATAATTTTGTGCAAACTCACTAGATATATACGTGTTAACATATTGTGCGCTTTTTCATCTGTTTTTCCTTTCCAACCATTTCGGCATTGCCATAATTAATTTAAGTGATGCGCATGTTTTCAACCTTCCATTCTTAAATAAACTATATATTGTATTAACTAAACTTAGTATTCCGCATTAGAGTGAGTACGTGTCTACTGTTTAGACATATACTATATTTAGCAATTCTTTTTTATGGGGACGGAAAACATTGCAAATGGGTAAATAATTAAAAATATTTATAATTGATAATGAAAAGCTAAACTAATTAAGAGGGTGTTTAGCTAAATTTATTTAAAATATTTATTATTTCTCCATATATCTTTTAAATTATTTTTAGAATTTATAAAATGTCAAATCTTATATTAAAATAAGTTTTTAAAATATTTGGATAAAATAAGATGAGAAGCTTAAGATGCCAGTTGTTAGACAATGGATCGAGTTTATGGATCCATGACCCGATTGACACTTGTATTTAAGACAGAGTTTGAAGTCTCCAATTTGATGTTGGGATAAAGACCCATGATTTTGAATAAATTTTATTTAATAAAGTTTGTGGTCTCCTAAATGTACGTCGAGATGAGGAATCCTACGGGATAGCCTCTATCTGAGATAAAGTTAACTAATTCCAGATTTACATGCTAATGTATTAAAATATTTTGGTGCACATAAACTATTACATGGGAGATTATCTATTCAAATTGTACGTCATTACAGTAGTAATAACACGTTTATATATTAACTTGAATGAGTTTGCTAAGATTCTGAAAATGAGTTAGGAATTCATTTTTTTCTAAAAGAGTTTATAAGTTATTAACATCTTATTATTGGAGCTTATAATTAAGTTTCTGTTTTAAAAGTGTATTTTATAAACTTCCAAACATGTTATAAGATTGTTTTAAAAAATTTATAAGTTTGTCCGAACACCCTCCCTACAGGCTTCATATATAGTACTTGCAAAATGTTATCAGAGAATCTCAGTATTGAATCATTGCCCAGAACTTTTATGGAAATGTTACACATGGCGACGACGTATACAAAATTTGCAGTTTCCAATAAAAGAAGTACATGGGAATTGGCATTGTGGTAAGGGTGAGGCTATCTGCTACTCACCGCACACCGTGCTATTTAACACAGTGATTTGTAATTGTACCTCTTCCTTTCTTTATAGGATGTTAATGAGATTTTTTTCAAATGATAACAGAGATTACAAGTTCGATCCTCATAATTTTTTATATATACATAAATTGAACAATGACGGATCTTCCAAAAGTAATAATTCAGGACAGACAGGACTCGGATACTAGAGACTAAAAAGGGTATTTCATCACGGTATTCGCTTTAAACATTTGATATGTGACAAACAACAAAGCGGAGCTATGGGTTCTATGATTTGGTTTATGAAAATATAATTATGTAACATTAATTATGAAAAAGAAAAAATACAAGCAACCTCCTTGTAATATTATAAATGAACAAATTATCTTTCTATAATAAAAAAAAAATTATCTCCCTATATTTTTATACGTGCAGCAATTTATCAATTATGATTGAAAATAAATGATTTCAATCATTTATTTTTCGAAAAAAAAAAGAAAGAAAACATAAATAAAAAAAAATACCAATTATGAACTACGTGTGGATATCGCTAGATTCATGTAACTTTTCTCAGTAAAGAAAGTAGGGGCGTAGACATTAATGTAAGAGAGGTCAGTTATTGTGTTCATCAGTAACTGCACGCGCTTTCTGCTCTTCTTTTTTCGGCAATTTCAACATCTACACCTTTATATCAAAACACGGCTTATACGCTTTCTCTTTTAGATAATTGTTTTTGTTATTGTTATTTAAGTGCAAGCGATCAACTATTTTTTTTTTTTGAGTAAATTGATTATAATTATTAATATATATATTATATCTAACAACTATTGGGAACTATAACAATCATACATTAATCATCAATATCAGATAACTTTATTTAATTGACATCTACTATTAAAACAGAAAAATAGCTACTACTAAAGCAGAATAACATCCCATAGATCTGTAGGGTTCGAACACATAACTTTAAAGTTATGAGGTTTCAGATTCTCAAATTGAATTAGGCCTCATCAATACCAATTTTATTTTTTAATTCATCAAATTAAAATTTGCGCTAACATGTATAAAAAGTTAAAAAAATTTCAGTTTCGACCCCAAATCAATTACACTGTAAGATAATTATATTTATTATGTAATTGATAACAATTTAGAGAAAGTCATATATTGCATGATAAATATATATTAATCGAGTAATTAATTAGATTGAACGAAATTCAATTTAAATTAGAATTTTTTTTCATGGGCACGTGTTTGAAATTGTCCTTAGAATTGGTTTTTGGACAATTCTTCAAGTTGGTACTAGGTAGGTCCTTACCTAATTAAGCCCCATCATTTTCTTGACGCTGTGTTTTATTTTAATAGTAATTATTAATTTATTTTGATTGTTTATAATCGAAAAAAATACAAGTAATTTTTATATAATATTGTAAATGAGTAAATTATCTTTTATTAAAAAAAATAGTAATTTACCTTCTCAAACGGAAAGGTAAATTAGTTCATTTAAAAAAAAAAATGGAGGTAGGTAGATTATTTTTTTTTTATCGTAAAGATGTAATTTGCTCATTGTAGATATCACAGATGAATAAATCGTATTAAGCCCATATATAACTTTTTATGTGTTTAAAAAGTTTGATCCGTTATATTATCTAATAAATTTTAAATATTTTGAATTAATTATATTGATAATTTTAAAATTAAATATCATACTAAAAGAATAAATAAATAAAATAATAAACTGTATTAACACATCCTGAAATTAGTTCCAGATATAAAAACAACACTGTTCTTTGCAAAATTACAAAATACATACACTTGTTGTTCAAAAATAAAAACTTACATAAATATTCTCTGAAATACATGACACGGACTTAAGTTCGACGGATATTAATGTGATTTATTCTAAATAAAATTACAACAGAAATGGGCATAAACTCACTATTTACTTACATTTAATTATGTAAGTTTTTAGTCGTAAGATCTCAATTTTATTAATTAGCATGCGAACAAAAAAAAGTGAGGGGCATTTTGTGGTAAGTAGAGTGAATCCATTAGTAAAAGTAGAAAATATTGAAAAGGGGAAGTGGGGTAAATTCTTCCACTGAATAATTAATTAATCACCACTTGGTTACAGCTATTGTATCTGTTTTTGTATGATTGAGAGAGGAAATGAAACGGACTTGCAATATTGTGTGCTGTGGTGGTGTTTATAAATGAAAAAGGGATTCTTTCTAACCAAAAAAGACTACTACTATAAAGGAATGCCCCTTTTTTGTTGCAAGTGTGTGTGTGTGTGTGTGTTTGGATCCCATATACATACACAAAATAATCACATCAATGTCTCACCAAATCGACATTTGTCTTCTTCTTGTTTGGCCATGCGGAAGTGGGTCGGAAAATACCCCAAAAGTTAATTAGGCTGATTTTGGATTTGATGCCCTCCACACCCCACTACCCACAATATTTCCATCATTTCACATCATTCAATTACCTTATAATTATTATTTCATTGTTTAAAAAATTACAAATATATATTCTTCTGATATTATTAATCGTCTAACAAATATCTTTTCACGACAGTCCATTATAAAAGGTATTTGTGAGACGATCATGGTAATTTTTTAAATAATGACGAGGTATTTGTAATTATGGTAAATTTCAATAGAACTTGTTGTGATTAGGATTTAATTAATATTTAATCATAAAAAAATTTAATAAATACCCAATATAACATTCTTTTTACGTAGCTTTTAGATGATAAAATCAATATCTCAACAAATTAAAGAAAACGTTGATTCAACCAACACATCAATACCTGATCAATATAAGTAATAACAACGAAAGCCCAAATCACATTAAAGTCACTTAAAGTAAAATAATTACCTACACGTCCAGTAGAACTCAAAACCATAACCTAAAACCCATATCCAGTATATATAACATGCATGAAGATACAAAAATTATGGAATATTACTTGAGATTTCAATCTTTATCACTTGAATAAAAAGTCTGGTAGACTGCAAAACCTCAAATCTGCAGAATCTTAGTTGAGATGTTGGTTTAGATTGTAAGATCAGATCCGCAATCAAAAACCATAATTGTACATTAATATATATAAATGTATATATTATTACATGCAAAAGATATCGTTTGTGCATATTCAACTTTATCGTCACGACAAACATAGTCCATTTTCCATAGAGATCACATCCATCGTGCAATTAACCAATTCAATAATTATTTTATAAATAACATTTTTACATATATAATTAACAAAAAAAGGAAAGGAAAAAAAAAAAGCATTTGATTTCAGCATCAATTTTGGCGGCTTCACAAATTATAGATAAAAATAAGTAATTAAAAGAGAGAGAGAGATGGATAGTGGTAGCACTACTTCCTATTATGGATATATATTTAAGTGGTCCATGCACATGTTATTACACATCATTCTTCCCTCAATACTATGTGCCACGCTCAACAAAACCACTTCCCCTAACAAAACCACCTCCCCACCTCTTTAATAATACTTCATTTTTCTTCTAATAATATCAACAATCTTCCCAAATTCCCTCCTTTTATTTTTTCTTTTAAAAAAAATAAGATTTCATCAAAAAATATTCATATGATTCATACTGTTTGATGTTTTTAAATTCGACCCAAAGACAGAGGAGTATGGGCCTAAAATTTCACAATACTAATACTAAAAATAATAATAATAATAATCTCAAGATTTTAAATGATTGGAAGGAGACAGGAAAGGATGGGATGGGATGTGAATACTCCAATGTTCCATGCACAACTTAATTTTTTAAAATACAGAGAATAATTTTTTTTTATTTTTTATTTTTTGTCATAGAGATTTTTTTTACTCGTTTCTTGTAAATTATATTATTTCCATTAAAATGAAAATAAAAGTGATGAATCATCCTACCCCACAGATACAATGGAACAATTTATTAATAGTTAGTTGCATGCAAGTTGTGGGGTGGAAACCACTACAAAACTAATCCACCTTTTTTTGACGATGATGTTTATGAAATTCCATTAATCCTAATTAATTACGTTGTCTCCCTCTCTTATTTTCTGTCCGTAGATTACTCGCAAGAGCTGTTTCATTTTTATACTAATTTTGTATTATTAAGTGCGGCTGCCTTCTGCCTTCTAACTTCTAACTTTCCCTCCAGATTACAAGTGGACCAACTTGCACTTCACTCGCCGCCTCCTTTCCTTCCTCTTTCCC